>NC_091995.1:597608-610770 GCF_044704955.1 Pristiophorus japonicus | reverse complement strand
CCCACACCCCCCCCACACCCCCCCCACACCCCCCCCACACCCCCCCCCCACACCCCCCCCCACACCCCCCCCACACCCCCCCCCACACCCCCCCCCACACCCCCCCCCCACACCCCCCCCCCACACCCCCCCCCACACCCCCCCCCACCCCCCCCCCCCACGCCCCCCCCCCCACGCCCCCCCCCCCACACACACACCCCACACACACACACCGCCCCCCCCCCACACACACACACCGCCCCCCCCCACACACACACCCCCCCACACACACACCCCCCCCACACCACACCCCCACCACACACACACACCCCCCCCACACACACACACCCCCCCCACACACACACACCCCCCCCACACACACACACCCCCCCCAACACACACACACACACACCCCCCCCACACACACACACAACACACACACACACACACACACACACACACACACACACACACACACACACACACACACACACCCCCACCACACACACACACACACACCCCCACCACACACACACACACACACACACACACACACACCACACACACACACACACACACACCCCCACCACACACACACACACACACACACACACACACACACACACCCCCACCACACACACACACACACACACACACACACACACACACACACACACACCCCCCACACACTGTGACCAGAATATTTTCATCTCTTCGAGATCATTAAAGTTCAGTTAGTGATCACTGCACATCATTAGTTCATGCAATGTCTCTCTCTCTTTCTCTCTCTATCAACCTCGCTCTCAGTCCCTCTATCTCTGTCGCTCTCTCTTATAGTGTCAGCTGTGGTTCATTGGGCAGCACACTCGCCTCTGACTGGGTGAGGGAGCGCCGCACTGTCGGAGGGGCAGTACTGAGGGAGTGCCACACTGTCGGAGGGGCAGTACTGAGGGAGTGCCACACTGTCGGAGGGGCAGTACTGAGGGAGCGCCGCACTGTCGGAGGGGCAGTACTGAGGGAGCGCCGCACTGTCGGAGGGGCAGTACTGAGGGAGTGCCACACTGTCGGAGGGGCAGTACTGAGGGAGTGCCGCACTGTCGGAGGGGCAGTACTGAGGGAGCACCGCACTGTCGGAGGGGCAGTACTGAGGGAGCGGCGCACTGTCGGAGGGGCAGTACTGAGGGAGTACTGCACTGTCGGAGGGGCAGTACTGAGGGAGTGCCGCACTGTCGGAGGGGCAATACTGAGGGAGTGCCGCACTGTCGGAGGGGCAGTACTGAGGGAGTATCGCACTGTCGGAGGGGCAGTACTGTTTTGTAGCGGGGGCTGCGACTGGGGTTCTGTGACCATGAACGCCCCCCTGCAATGTACTGTCACACACAGCGATCTCGTGTCTCGGACCAGCGCCGCGCTGTGAATCGGGAGCCGCACGGTGAGGACAGAGATTCCACATTCCTCAAATCTCTTGGAAGCATTTCCTGTTTAGAATATTTGCAGTGCTGCACGATTTCTATCGGGTCAATGGACCGTGTCCGACCGAGAGAGAGACCCGCCCTGGGTATACACCACACATGGGCACTGTACACGGGCTGTACACGCACTGACCATGTGCTGTACACGCACTGCACGCGCGCTGTACACTCACTGTACACACTTGCACTGTACACACTTGCACTGTACATGTACTGTACACACTTGCACTGTACACGTACTGTACATCCTCTACACACACGCACTGTACACACTCATACTGTACACGTACTGTACACACACGCACTACATGCACTGTACACACGTACTGTACACACTTGCACTGTCCACGCGCACTGTCCACGCGCACTGTCCACGCGCACTGTACATGCACGGTACACACGCACTGTACACACTGTCCACTCGCACTGTCCACTCGCACTGTCCACTCTCACTGTACACTCACACTGTACACACGCACTGTACACACACTGTCCACTCTCTCGGTACACACGCACTGTACACACACTGTCCACTCTCTCGGTACACACGCACTGTACACACACTGTCCACTCTCTCGGTACACACGCACTGTACACACACTGTCCACTCTCTCGGTACACACGCACTGTAGATCTGTGGTGGCAAAATAATTAAATAGCCGCAGCACAAGAACCACTGCCAGAACATTCCTTCCCCCCCCCCCCCCGAAAAAAAAGCCCCTGGGAGCGATGTGAGCCGGAGATTTATGAAGCCAAGTGACTGTGTCCAATGTGCAGGCTCCCCTCAGTCAGAGGAAGTGGCGCCCAGTGTGAGAGATAAGGTAAGTGGGGAGGGATTTACGACAGGCTGCAACCTCGGAGCCTCGCTCAGCACCAGAGCGGACCGGGAGCTGCAAGGGGGGAGAGAATGAGCAGGACTCGGCCCAGGACATGTTGGAGAGGTGAGTGTTTCCACACAGGTGATCACACAGTGTCGCGCACCATCACACACCCACTGACATTTACAGCACGGGAGGAGGCCATTCGGCCCATCGTGTCCGTGCCGGCCGACCAAGAGCTACCCAGCCGAATCCCACTTTCCCGCTCTGGGTCCGTAGCCCTGTAGGTTACAGCACTTCAGGGGCACATCCAGGTACTGTTTAAATGTGGTGAGGGTTTCTGCCTCTACCACCCTTTCAGGCCGTGAGTTCCAGACCCCCACCACCCTCTGGGTGAAGACATTTCCCCTCAAATCCCCTCTAAACCTCCCCCCAATTACTTTAAATCTATGCCCCTGGTTGTTGACCCCTCTGCCAAGGGAAACAGGTCCTCCCTATCCACTCTATCCAGGCCCCTCATAATTTTATACACCTCAATCAGGTCTCCCCTCAGCCTCCTCTGTTCCAAAGAAAACTACCCCAGCCTATCCAATCTTTCCTCATCGCTAAAATTCTCCAGTCCGGGCAACATCCTCGTAAATCTCCTCTGTACCCTCTCCAGTGCAATCACATCCTTCCTGTAATGTGGTGACCAGAACTGCACGCAGTACTCCAGCTGTGGCCTAACCAGTGTTTTATACAGTTCAAGCATAACCCCCCTGCTCTTGTATTCTATGCCTCGGCTAATAAAGGCAAGTATTCCGTATGCCTTCTTAACCACCTTATCCACCTGGCCTGCTACCTTTAGGAGCAGTACTGAGGGAGCGCCGCAGTGTCGGAGGGGCAGTACTGAGGGAGTGCTGCACTGTCGGAGGGGCTGTACTGAGGGAGTGCCGCACTGTCGGAGGGGCAGTACTGAGGGAGCGCCGCACTGTCGGAGGGGCAGTACTGAGGGAGAGCCGCACTGTCGGAGGGGCAGTACTGAGGGAGCGCCGCACTGTCGGAGGGGCAGTACTGAGGGAGCGCCGCACTGTCGGAGGGGCAGTACTGAGGGAGTGCCGCACTGTCGGAGGGGCAGTACTGAGGGAGCGCCGCACTGTCGGAGGTGTCGTCTTTCGGATGTGACGTTAAACCGAGTCTCTCGGGTGCATGTAAAAGATCCCATGTTACTATTTCGAAGAAGAGCAGGGGAGTTATCTCCGGTGTCCTGGGGCCAATATTTATCCCTCAATCAACAACAAAAACAATTTATCTGGTCATTATCACATTGCTGTGTGTGGGAGCTTGCTGTGCGCAAATTGGCTGCCGCGTTTCCAAAAATACAACAGTGACTACACTCCAAAAGTACTTCATTGGCTGTAAAACATTTTGAGACGTTCGGTGGTGGTGAAAGGCGCTATATAAATGCAAGTCTTTCTTTGAAGGAAATATGTCAGGCTGCAGCGCCTCTAGTGGTGGGAGGGTGTCACTACAGCGTGACTGGTTTACATAAAGAGTTCCCATTGAACAATGTGGACACAGGAATGTCGAGGGGAAAGGATTGTCAGAGAGTGCATGGAGAGGTGAGTCGATGACACACTCATCATCACAGGCAGTCCCTCGGGATCGAGGAAGACTTGCTTCCACTCTTAAACTGAGTCCTTAGGTGACTGAACAGTCCAATACGGGAACCACAGTCCCTGTCACAGGTGGGACAGACAGTGGTTGAGGGAAGGGGAGGGTGGGACTGGTTTGCCGCACGCTCCTTCCGCTGCCTGCGCTTAGTTTCTGCGTGCTCTCGGCGACGAAACTCGAGGTGCTCAGCGCCCTCCCGGATGCACTTCCTCCACTTAGGGCGGTCTTTGGCCCAGGGACTCCCAGGTGTCGGTGGGGATGTTGCACTTTATCAGGGAGGCTTTGAGGGTGTCCCTGTAACGTTTCCTCTTTCCACCTTGGGCTCGCTTGTCGTGAAGGAGTTCCGAGTAGAGCGTTTGCTTTGGGAGTCTCATGTCTGGCATGTGAACAATGTGGCCCTGCCCAGCGGAGCTGGTCGAGTGTGGTCAGTGCTTCGAAGCTGGGGATGTTGGCCTGGTCGAGGACACTAATGTTGGTGCGTCTGTCCTCCCAGGGGATTTGTAGGATCTTGCGGAGACATCGTTGGTGGTATTTCTCCAGCGACTTGAGGTGTCTACTGTACATGGTCCATGTCTCTGAGCCATACAGGAGGGTGGGTATTACTACAGCTCTGTAGACCATGAGCTTGGTGGTAGATTTGAGGGCCTGGTCTTCAAACACTCTCCCTCAGGCGGCCGAAGGCTGCACTGGTGCACTGGAGGCGGGGTTGGATCTTATCAATGTCTCCTCTTGTTGATAAGAGGCTCCCGAGGTCTGGGAAATGGTCCATGGTGTCCAGGGCCGCGCCGTGGATCTTGATGACTGGGGGGCAGTGCTGTGTGGGGAGGACAGGCTGGTGGAGGACCTTTGTGTGACGGACGTTTAGGGTAAAGCCCATACCTTCGTACACCTCGGTAAATACGTCGACTGTGACTTGGTAATGTAACAGTGACACGCGAAAAGTGACGAGCAGATGCTTTGCGAAAAGGACTTTTTTGCGGCTGAGGTAGTGAAGACGGTCATGGTTTCGATGGGTGAGCTGTTGTGGAGGACAAAGGCTGCTCTTCCCGTGGAGCGAGAGGTTGCTGCTTGAGGTCCGTTCATTGGAACAAAAGTATTTGGGACAATGGACGCAGAAGTGTAGAGGAGAAGGAGCCGGAGAGGGCCAGGACATGACCACTAATCGTAAAGAGTAACGACCTTCTGAGAGTTTGTTTATCAGGATGGGAGAGGTTTCCGTTCTCACTGATATCGAGTTTCATTTCCTGCAATCACATCAACCCAACAGAAACATCCACCCAGTACAGGATGGGTGCTGCTCTCTGTTATAGAAACATCGAAACTAGGAGCAGGAGTCAGCCATTCGGCCCCTCGAGCCTGCTCCGCCATTTAATACCATCATGGCTGATCCGATCATGGACTCAGCTCCACTTCCCTGTCCGCTCCCCATAACCCCTTATCGATTAAGAAACCTGTCTAGCGCCGCCTTAAACTTTTTCAATGTCCCGGCTTCCACAGCTCTCTGAGGCAGCGAATTCCACAGATTTACAACCCTCTGAGAGAAGAAATTCCTCCTCATCTCAGTTTTAAATGGGCGGCCCCTTATTCTAAGACCATGCCCCCTAGTTCTAGTCTCCCCCATCAGTGGAAACATCCTCTCTGCATCCACCTTGTCAAGCCCCCTCATAATCTTATACGTTTCGATAAGATCACCTCTCATTCTTCTGAGTTCCAATGAGTAGAGGCCCAACCTCCTCAACCTTTCCTCATAAGTCAACCCCCATGGCTGGTCATGGAAACATAGACAATAGGAGCAGTGGTAGGCCATTCGGCCCTTCGAGCCTGCACCACCATTCAATATGATCATGGCTGATCCTCTATCTCAACACCATATTCCCGCTTTCTCCCCAGACCCCTTGATGCCTTTTGTGTCTAGAAATCTATCTCTCTCCCTCTTAAATATATTCAGTGACTTGGCCTCCACAGCCTTCTGTGGTCGAGAATTCCACAGGTTCACCACCCTCTGAGTGAGAACATTTCTCCTCATCTCGGTCCTAAATTTCCTGCCCCGTATCCTGAGACTGTGACCCCTTGTTCTAGACTTCCCAGCCCCGGGGAAACATCCTCCCCGCATCCAGTCTGTCCAACCCCGTCAGAATTTTATACCTTTCAATGAGATCCCCTCTCATTCTCCTAAACTCTAGTGAATACAGGCCCAGTCGACCCAATCTCTCCTCATACCACAGTCCTGCCATCCCAGGAATCAGTCTGGTGAACCTTCGCTGCACTCCCTCTGTGACAAGTATATCCTTTCTTAGGTAAGGAGACCAAAACTGCTCACAATACTCCAGGTGTGGTCTCACCAAGGGCCTGTATAACTGTAGTGAGACATCCTTGCTCCTGTACTCAAACCCTCTTGCAACGAAGGCCAATATACCATTTGCCTTCCTCAACCTTTGTCGAATTCTTTGTCTCCTGTGAAGCACCTTCAGAGGTTTCGCTATGTTAAGGACAGAAGGACACAGGAGCCGGAGTAGGCCATTCGGCCCCTCGAGCCTGCTCCACCATTTAATGGCTGATCTTTGAACTCAACTCAACTTTCCTGCCTGATCCCAATATTCCTTGATTCCCCTAATATCCAAAAGTCTATCCAAGACAGCCTTGAATTTAAAGGTGCCATATAATACAAGTAATTGTTGTTGGAGGCCCCGTCTGCTCTCTCGAGGTGGATGTAAAAGATCCCAGGGCACTATTTGGAAGAAGAGCAGGGGAGTTCTCCCCGGTGTCCTGGGGCCAATATTTATCCCTCAATCATCAACAAAAACAGACGATCGGGTCATTATCACATAAGAACTAGGAGTAGGAGTAGGCATACGGCCCCTCGAGCCTGCTCCGCCATTTAATACGATCATGGCTGATCCGATCATGGACTCAGGTCCACTTCCCTGCCCGCTCTCCAGTACTGAGGGAGTGCCGCACTGTCGGAGGGGCAGTACTGAGGGAGTGCTGCACTGTCGGAGGGGCAGTACTGAGGGAGTGCTGCACTGTCGGAGGGGCAGTGCTGAGGGAGCGCCGCACTGTCGGAGGGGCAGTACTGAGAGAGTGCCGCACTGTCGGAGGGGCAGTACTGAGGGAGTGCCGCACTGTCGGAGGTGCCGTCTTTCGGATGAGACGTTAAATCTCGGCCCCGCCTGCTCTCTCAGTTGGATGTAAAAGATCCCAGGGCATTATTTCGCAGAAGAGCGGGGGAGTTCTCCCCGGTGTCCTGGGGCCAATATTTATCCCTCAATCATCAACAAAAACAGACGATCGGGTCATTATCACATAAGAACTAGGAGTAGGAGTAGGCATACGGCCCCTCGAGCCTGCTCCGCCATTTAATACGATCATGGCTGATCCGATCATGGACTCAGGTCCACTTCCCTGCCCGCTCTCCAGTACTGAGGGAGTGCCGCACTGTCGGAGGGGCAATACTGAGGGAGTGCCGCACTGTCGGAGGGGCAGTGCTGAGGGAGTGCCGCACTGCGCTGTCGGAGGGGCAGTACTGAGGGAGCACCGCACTGTCGGAGGGGCAGTACTGAGGGAGCACCGCACTGTCGGAGGGGCAGTACTGAGGGAGTGCCGCACTGTCGGAGTGGCAGTACTGAGGGAGTGCCGCACTGTCAGAGGGGCAGTACTGAGAGAGTGCCGCACTGTCGGAGGGGCAGTACTGAGGGAGTGCCGCACTGTCGGAGGGGCAATACTGAGGGAGTGCCGCACTGTCGGGAGGGCAGTACTAAGGGAGCGCCGTACTGTCGGAGGGGCAGTGCTGAGGGAGTGCCGCACTGCGCTGTCGGAGGGGCAGTACTGAGGGAGCACCGCACTGTCGGAGGGGCAGTACTGAGGGAGCACCGCACTGTCGGAGGGGCAGTACTGAGGGAGTGCCACAGTGTCGGAGGGGCAGTACTGAGGGAGCACCGCACTGTCAGAGGGGCAGTACTGAGGGAGCGCCGCACTGTCGGAGGGGCAGTACTGAGGGAATGCCGCACTGTCGGAGGGGCAATACTGAGGGAGTGCCGCACTGTCGGAGGGGCAGTGCTGAGGGAGTGCCGCACTGCGCTGTCGGAGGGGCAGTACTGAGGGAGCACCGCACTGTCGGAGGGGCAGTACTGAGGGAGCACCGCACTGTCGGAGGGGCAGTACTGAGGGAGTGCCACAGTGTCGGAGGGGCAGTACTGAGGGAGCACCGCACTGTCAGAGGGGCAGTACTGAGGGAGCGCCGCACTGTCGGAGGGGCAGTACTGAGGGAGCACCGCACTGTCGGAGGGGCAGTACTGAGGGAGTGCCACAGTGTCGGAGGGGCAGTACTGAGGGAGCGCCGCACTGTCAGAGGGGCAGTACTGAGGGAGCGCCGCACTGTCGGAGGGGCAGTACTGAGGGAGTGCCGCACTGTCGGAGGGGCAGTACTGAGGGAGTGCCGCACTGTCGGAGGGGCAGTACTGAGGGAGTGCCGCACTGTCGGAGGGGCAGTACTGAGGGAGTGCCGCACTGTCGGAGTGGCAGTACTGAGGGAGTGCCGCACTGTCGGAGTGGCAGTACTGAGGGAGTGCCGCACTGTCGGAGGGACAGTACTGAGGGAGTGCCGCACTGTCGGAGTGGCAGTACTGAGGGAGTGCCGCACTGTCAGAGGGACAGTACTGAGGGAGCGCCGCACTGTCAGAGGGGCAGTACTGAGAGAGTGCCGCACTGTCGGAGGGGCAGTACTGAGGGAGTGCCGCACTGTCGGAGGGGCAATACTGAGGGAGCACCGCACTGTCGGAGGGGCAGTGCTGAGGGAGTGCCGCACTGCGCTGTCGGAGGGGCAGTACTGAGGGAGTGCCGCACTGTCGGAGGGGCAGTACTGAGGGAGCACCGCACTGTCGGAGGGGCAGTACTGAGGGAGTGCCACAGTGTCGGAGGGGCAGTACTGAGGGAGCACCGCACTGTCAGAGGGGCAGTACTGAGGGAGCGCCGCACTGTCGGAGGGGCAGTACTGAGGGAGTGCCGCACTGTCGGAGGGGCAGTACTGAGGGAGTGCCGCACTGTCGGAGGGGCAGTACTGAGGGAGTGCCGCACTGTCAGAGGGGCAGTACTGAGGGAGTGCCGCACTGTCGGAGGGGCAGTACTGAGGGAGTGCCACACTGTCGGAGGGGCAGTACTGAGGGAGTGCCGCACTGTCGGAGGGGCAGTACTGAGGGAGTGCCACACTGTCGGAGGGGCAGTACTGAGGGAGTGCCACACTGTCGGAGGGGCAGTACTGAGGGAGTGCCGCACTGTCGGAGGGGCAGTACTGAGGGAGCGCCGCACTGTCGGAGGGGCAGTACTGAGGGAGTGCCGCACTGTCGGAGGGGCAGTACTGAGGGAGAGCCGCACTGTCGGAGGGGCAGTACTGAGGGAGTGCCGCACTGTCGGAGGGGCAGTACTGAGGGAGTGCCGCACTGTCGGAGGGGCAGTACTGAGGGAGTGCCGCACTGTCAGAGGGGCAACATTGCTGTGTGTGGGAGCTTGCTGTGCACAAATTGGCAGCTGCGTTTCCCACAATACAACAGTGACTACACTCCGAAAGTACTTCATTGGCTGTAAAGCACTTTGGAACGTCTGGTGGTCGTGAGCGGCGCTATATAAATGCAAGTCTTTCTATTTCTTTTAACTCTGCCCTCCTGACCATCCCTGATTATAATCGCTCCACCATCGGTGGCCGTGCCTTCAGCTGCCTGGGCCCCAAGCTCTGGAACTCCCTCCCTAAACCCCTCCTCCTCTCTCCCTCTCTCTCCTCCAAGACACTCCTTAAACCCTCCCTCTGTGACCCCGCTTTTGGTCACCTGTGCTAATTTCTACTGATCTGGCTCGGTGTGACATTTCGTTTGATAACACTGCGGTGAAGTGTGTTCGGAGGTTTTACAATGTTAAAGGTGCTATATAAATGCAATGAACTGTTGTTGTGAAATTGATTGTGGGCGTGAGATTGGTTCCAGCAGGATTCAATCAGCCGCCGGTTACACACTTGTCTGATTGACTTCACTGAGAATATTGGCACTGCTTTTTGAGTAGTGTGAAGGTTTAAATAAAGACCTGATCCAGCCATTACTACAGCGGAGTGTGTGTGGGATCTGATGTCTAACGCAACGGAACACAGTCCTACACAGGTCCCAACATGGCTCCAATCACAGCCACCCCCATAAGAACATCAGAAATAGGAGCAGGAGTCGGCCATTCGGCCCCTCGAGCCTGCTCCGCCATTTAATACGATCGTGGCTGATCCGATCATGGACTCAGCTCCACTTCCCCGCCCGCTCCCCATAACCTCTTATCCCCTTATCGGTTAAGAAACTGTCTATCTCTGTCTTAAATTTATTCAATGTCCCGGCTTCCACAGCTCTCTGAGTCTGTGAATTCCACAGATCCACAACCCTCTGAGAAGAAATTCCTCCTCATCTCAGTTTTAAATGGGCGGCCCCTTATTCTAAGACCATGCCCCCTAGTTCTAGTCTCCCCCATCAGTGGAAACATCCTCTCTGCATCCACCTTGTCAAGTCCCCTCATAATCTTATACGTTTCGATAAGATCACCTCTCATTCTTCTGAATTCCAATGAGTCGAGGCCCAACCTCCTCAACCTTTCCTCATAAGTCAACCCCCTCATCCCCGGAATCAACCGAGTGAACCTTCTCTGAACTGCCTCCAAAGCAAGTATATCCTTTCGTAAATATGGAAACCAAAACTGCACGCAGTATTCCAGGTGTGGCCTCACCAATACCCTGTATAACTGTAGCAAGACTTCCCTGCTTTTATACTCCATACCCTTTGCAATAAAGGCCAAGATACCATTGGCCTTCCTGATCACTTGCTGTCATCATCATAGGCAGTCCCTCGGAATCGAGGAAGACTTGCTTCCACTCTAAAAATTAGTCCTCAGGTGACTGAACAGCCCAATACGGGAGCCACAGTCCCTGTCACAGGTGGGACAGACAGTGGTTGAGGGAAGGGGAGGGTGGGACTGGTTTGCCGCACGCTCCTTCCGCTGCCTGCGCTTGGTTTCTGCATGCTCTCGGTGACGAGACTCGAGGTGCTCAGCGCCCTCCCGGATGCACTTCCTCCACTTAGGGCAGTCTTTGGCCAGGGACTCCCAGGTATCGGTGGGGATGTTGCACTTTATCAGGGAGGCTTTGAGGGTGTCCCTGTAACGTTTCCTCTGCCCACCTTTGGCTCGTTTGCCGTGAAGGAGTTCTGAGTAGAGCGCTTGCTTTGGGAGTCTCGTGTCTGGCCTGTGGACAATGTGGCCTTGCCCAGCGGAGTTGATCAAGTGTGGTCAGTGCTTCGATGCTGGGGATGTTGGCCTGGTCGAGGACACTAACGTTGGTGTGTCTGTCCTCCCGGGGGATTTGCAGGATCTTGCGGAGACATCGTTGGTGATATTTCTCCAGTGACTTGATGTGTCTACTGTACATGGTCCATGTCTCTGAGCCATACAGGAGGGCGGGTATTACTACAGCCCTGTAGACCATGAGCTGGGTGGTAGATTTGAGGGCCTGGTCTTCAAACACTCTTTTCCTCAGGCTGCACTGGAGGCGGTGTTGAATCTCGTCGGCAATGTCTGCTCTTGTTGATAGGAGGCTCCCGAGGTCTGGGAAATGGTCCACGTTGTCCAGGGCCGGGCCGTGGATCGTGATGACTGGGGGGCAGTGCTGTGCGGTAAAGACAGGCTGGTGGAGGACCTTTGTCTTACGGATGTTTAGTGTAAGGCCCATACTTTCATACACCTCAGTAAATACATCGACTATATCCTGGAGTTTGCAGGCATCGTCCGCGTACTGTAGCTCGATGACAGAGGTTGGGGTGATCTTGGACCTGGCCTGGAGATGGCGAAGGTTGAACAGCTTCCCACTGGTTCTGTAGTTTAGTTCCACTCCAGCGGGGAGCTTGTCGACTGTGAGGTGGAGCATGGCAGTGAGGAAGGTTGAGTTCAGGGTTAGGGCGATGACGCAGTCCCGATTGACCCCGGTCCGGACTGTACCTACTTACTAACCGTTTGTGTTTCATGCACAAGTACCCCCAGGTCCCGCTGTACTGCGGCACTCTGCAATTTGGGATGCCTTGAGGTTGTTAATGGTGCTATAAGTGTTTCTTACACAACAACATTTATTGGGAGAGGAAGTTGCCGATTTGCGAGCAGGAATGGTGTGAAGGTGTCCGGAGAGAGCTGGGTGCTGTGAGAGGCTTCAACCAGCAGGAGTCGCCCTCCGCCCACACTCACTCACTCACTCACATCACTCCAGCACAAACTTTTCAACTCGCCAAAGTTCGCAGTGCTGAGCACAGGGCTGATTTTGTGAGTTGTTGAACTTGTGCTGGGAACGGCAACATCGCGAAGTGTGCTCCCTCCTTCATCCTGCAAGGAAACGACAGTCTCTCTCGCTCTCTCTGTGTCTCTGCATAAAATTACAGGTGGGTCCTTGGAGATGAATCTGTGCAGCAGTCCAGGGAGTGAAGGATAGGTCCGGGAAAAGGTTCCTGTGTGTGTGTGTCCCGGGGCTGGTAGATTGGCAGGCTGGGATCGGAGAGTGTGGGGGAGTGTGTGTGTGTGTGTGTGTGTGTGAGATTCATAGACAGGGCAGTGTAAGTGTGTGTGTGTGTGAGAGTTTCATAGACAGGGCAGTGTGTGTGTGTGTGAGAGTTTCATAGACAGGGCAGTGTAAGTGTGTGTGTGTGAGATTCATAGACAGGGCAGTGTAAGTGTAAGTGTGTGTGTGTGAGATTCATAGACAGGGCAGTGTAAGTGTGTGTGTGTGAGATTCATAGACAAGGCAGTGTAAGTGTGTGTGTGTGCGTGTGTGTGAGAGAGAGATTCATAGACAGGGCAGTGTGAGTGTATGTGTGAGTGTGTGTGTGTGAGTGTGTGTGAGATTCATAGACAGGGCAGAGTGTGTACGTGTGTGAGATTCATAGACGGGGCAGTGTGAGTGTGTGTGTGTGTGTGTGTGTGTGTGTGTGTGAGATTCATAGACAGGGGCAGTGTGTGTGTGTGTGTGAGATTCATAGACAGGGGCAGTGTGTGAGTGTGTGAGATTCATAGACAGGGGCAGTGTGTGAGTGTGTGAGATTCATAGACAGGGCTGTGTGTGTGTGTGTGTGTGTGTGTGTGAGAGATTCATAGACAGGGCAGTGTGTGAGTGTGTGTGAGATTCATCGACAGGGCAGTGTGTGTGTGTGTGAGATGCATAGACGGGTGTGTGTGTGAGATTCA
>NC_091995.1:561193-589908 GCF_044704955.1 Pristiophorus japonicus | reverse complement strand
ACCCCTCTCCTCCTCCCCTCTCCCCCTCCCCCCCTCCATGAAGTGAAGTTGGGTAAACACCGCGGTGTGTGTGTGAGGGCGGTGGGAGGGTGAACAGACGGTGAAGCTGTCAGATGGTCGGTTGTCGCCCGTTAGCGAATCTCTGGGGGGGGCGGCTCGGGGCCTACCCGTGACTCCTGTCCCCGCCCAAGGCGGCTGAGAGGGCAGGATGGTGGGGTGAGGGGCTGCCGCCTTGAAGGACAACAATTATTCGTTGTGATTGATCGCCATTCGAAGTGGGTCGAGGTGTTTCCGAGGCGGAAAATAACAATAAATAAACATTAGACATTTCGCGAAGATTATTTTCTTCATATGGCCTCCCAGAAGAAATTGTTTCTGGATAATGGAGCACAATTTTGTTCGGGAG
This sequence comes from Pristiophorus japonicus, assembly GCF_044704955.1. NCBI lineage: Eukaryota > Metazoa > Chordata > Chondrichthyes > Pristiophoridae > Pristiophorus > Pristiophorus japonicus. Next base: position 589,502 of record NC_091995.1, on the reverse strand, counting down.
AATTTGCAAAGTTCACGAGCAAAACTGGTGTGAAACATACCAAGGTTGCACTGCACCACCCCGCTTCGAAAGGTCCAGCGCGGAGATCGACAAGGGAGGTTTCCCGGACACCCGCCGCTCAATCTCTCTCCTTCTTTCCTTCGCAGGCGACGGGTGTGTTCGAAGCAGGCGCTGAGATTGCCGCTGGTCTACTCTGAGTCCTACGTCCAGCCCGTCTACAGACCCTACCTCGCCCTGTGCGAGGGTCACAGGGTGTGCAGCACCTACAGGTAACCATGACTCCCCTCCCCCAGCACCCGAGTGTGAGGGTGGGTGACCCTCACAATCATCATCGGCAGACCCTCGAAGCAGGAGGGCTTGCTTCCAGGAGATGTTTCAATGGAGGACCCGATGTTCCAGATCCTGAACTCCAATTGAGGGGGTGGAAGATGCCTGTGGGTGGATTTGTTTAACGTGGGGTGACCGTTGTACACCAGCCACCACACGGGCTTGACAGAGCGAGGTCTTGGTCCAGGGGCAAGGGTTAACCAGGACCACTGGAGACCAGCTCTGCTGCACGGACCCAGTGCGCCCACATCGCAGTGTGGGCTGGTCCGTGCTACCCCCGGGCCCTTGCCTCTCTTGGGCCCCTCCTCCGCCCCGATCACTCGCCCCTCCTCCGCCCCGATCTCTCACCGCTCCTCCGCCCCGATCACTCGCCCCCTCCTCCGCCCCGATCTCTGGCCGCTCCTCCGCCCCGATCTCTCGCCGCTCCTCCGCCCCCCGATCCCTCGCCCCTCCTCCGCCCCGATCTCTCGCCGCTCCTCCGCCCCGATCTCTCGCCCCTCCTCCGCCCCGATCTCTCGCCGCTCCTCCGCCCCGTCTCTCGCCCCTCCTCCGCCCCGATCTCTGGCCGCTCCTCCGCCCCGATCTCTCGATACTCCTCCGCCCCGATCCCTCGCCGCTCCTCCGCCCCCCGATCTCTCGCCCCTCCTCCGCCCCGTCTCTCGCCCCTCCTCCGCCCCGATCTCTCGCCGCTCCTCCCGCCCGATCTCTCGCCGCTCCGCCCCGATCTCTCGCCGCCCCGATCTCTCGCCGCTCCTCCGCCCCGATCTCTCGCCGTTCCTCCGCCCCCGATCTCTCGATACTCCCCGCCCGATCTCTGGCCGCTCCTCCGCCCCGATCTCTCGCCGCTCCCTCCGCCCCGATCTCTCGCCCCTCCTCCGCCCCGATCTCTGGCCGCTCCTCCGCCCCGATCTCTGGCCGCTCCTCCGCCCCGATCTCTGGCCGCTCCTCCGCCCCGATCTCTGGCCGCTCCTCCGCCCCGATCTCTGGCCGCTCCTCCGCCCCGATCTCTCGCCGCTCCTCCGCCCCGATCTCTCGCCGCTCCTCCGCCCCGATCTCTCGCCGCTCCTCCGCCCCGATCTCTAGCCGCTCCTCCGCCCTATCTCTCGATACTCCTCCGCCCCGATCTCTCGCCCCTCCGCCCCGATCTCTCGCCGCTCCTCCGCCCCGATCTCTCGCCGCTCCTCCGCCCCGATCTCTCGCGCTCCTCCGCCCCGATCTCTCGCCGCTCCTCCGCCCCGATCTCTCGCCGCTCCTCCGCCCCGATCTCTCCCCCCTCCTCCGCCCCGATCTCTCCCCCCTCCTCCGCCCCGATCTCTCACCGCCCCTCATATTCCTCATCTACTGACCGATTGTCCCCCCGATGCCCACCCACTCATTCACACCCCCCTCCCCCAGCACCTCACCACCAATATCCTGCCTTTATAGATCGCCTCTCACAACCTCAGCACACCTCAAAGCGCTTTACAGCCAATCAAACACTCCTTGCAAGTACAGTCGCTGTTGTAATGTGGGAAACACCAATTTGCGCACAGCAAGCTCCACACACAGCACGATCACAATAGGCAGTCCCTCGGAATCGAGGAAGACTTGCTTCCACTCTTAAACGAGTCCTTAGGTGGCTGAACAGTCTAATACGGGAACCACAGTCCCTGTCACAGGTGGGACAGACAGTGGTTGAGGGAAGGGGAGGGTGGGACTGGTTTGCCGCACGCTCCTTCCGCTGCCTGCGCTTGGTTTCTGCATGCTCTCGGCGACGAGACTCGAGGTGCTCAGCGCCCTCCCGGATGCACTTCCTCCACTTAGGGCGGACTGGTCTTTGGCCAGGGACTCCCAGGTGTCGGTGGGGATGTTGCACTTTATCAGGGAGGCTTTGAGGGTGTCCTTGTAACGTTTCCTCTGCCCACCTTTGGCTCGTTTGCCGTGAAGGAGTTCCGAGTAGAGCGCTTGCTTTGGGAGTCTCGTGTCTGGCATGCGGACAATGTGGCCCTGCCCAGCGGAGCTGGTCGAGTGTGGTCAGTGCTTCGATGCTGGGGATGTCCACTACCCAGCCACTAACTCACACCCATCTCCTCCAGCGCCTCACTACAAATATCCTGCATATATACAGCGCCTCACACCATCCCAGCACCTCCCAAAGCGCTTTACCAGCCAATGAAACATTCTTTGCAAGTGTCGTCACTGTTGTATTGTGGGAAACACCAGTTTGTGCACAGCAAGCTCCCACACACAGCAATGCGCTAATCACCCACATCATCGGTTTCAGCGATGTTGGCTGAGGGATAAATATTGGCCCCAGGACACCGGGGAGAACTCTTCGAAGTAGTGTCATGGGATCTTTTACAGCCAAGAGAGCAGACGGGGCCTCGGTTTAACATCGCATCCAAAAGACGACACCTCCGACAGTGCGGCACTCCCTCAGTACTGCCCCTCCGACAGTGCGGCACTCCCTCAGTACTGCCCCTCCGACAGTGCGGCGCTCCCTCAGTACTGCCCCTCCGACAGTGTGGTGCTCCCTCAGTACTGCCCCTCTGACAGTGCGGCGCTCCCTCAGTACTGCCCCTCCGACAGTGCGGCACTCCCTCAGTACTGTCCCTCCGACAGTGCGGCACTCCCTCAGTACTGCCCCTCCGACAGTGCGGCACTCCCTCAGCACTGCCCCTCCGACAGTGCGGCACTCCCTCAGTACTGCCCCTCCGACAGTGCGGCACTCCCTCAGTACTGCCCCTCCGACAGTGCGGCACTCCCTCAGTACTGCCCCTCCGACAGTGCGGCACTCCCTCAGTACTGCCCCTCCGACAGTGCGGCACTCCCTCAGCACTGCACTGGGAGAGTCAGCCTAGATCTCTGCTCAAGTCCCTGGAGTGGGACTTGAACCCACAACCTTCTGACTCAGCGGCGAGAGAGCTAGCCACTGAGACCCTTCCAAAGTTGGTTCCTGATTCGGTTGATTACATGATGTGCCAAAGATGCAGCTTTAACCCCATGTTCCAGAGCTACATCGGGGGAGGAGGAGGCCATCGAACCCCTCGGGCCCGTTCCAACCATGCAATGGCTGATGTGTATCTTCCCTCCAGGTTCCAGCCTTGGCTCCTCAACCCTTCATACTCCTTGCCCAACCCAACAACACTCCTTCAAACCTAGTCTGACTTTTTCCAATTCGCCCTCCAGCCTCACCAGCATTTTGAGGGAGAGAGTTCCACATTCCTGATCCGCTTTGTCTGAAGAAGTGCTTCCTGACATCATAGAAACATAGAAACGTCGAAACTAGGATCAGTAGTAGGCCATTCGGCCCCTCGAGTCTGCACCACCATTCAATATGATCATGTCTGATCCTCTATCTCAACACCATATTCCAGCTTTCTCCCCATACCCCTTGATGTCTTTTGTGTCTAGAAATCTATCTATCTCCCTCAAATATATTCAGTGAGGATTTGAGTACAGGAGCAAGGATGTCTTACTCCAGTTATACAGGGCCTTGGTGAGACCACACCTGGAGTATTGTGCACAGTTCTGGTCTCCTTACCTAAGAAAGGATATAGTTGCCACAGAGGGAGTGCAGCGAAGGTTCACCAGACTGATTCCTGGGATGGCAGGACTGGATCGACTGGAGTTTAGAAGGATGAGAGGGGATCTCATGGAAACATATAAAATTCTGATAGGACTGGACAGGTTAGATGCAGGAAGAATGTTCCCAGTGTTGGGGAAGTCCAGAACCAGGGGTCACAGTCTAAGGATAAGGGGTAAGCCATTTAGGACCAAGATGAGGAGAAACTTCTTCACTCAGAGAATTGTGAACCTGTGGAATTCTCTACCACAGAAAGTTGTTGAGGCCAGTTCATTAGATATATTCAAGAGGGAGTTAGATATGGCCCTTACGGTAAAGGGATCGAGGGGTATGGAGAGAAAGCAGGAAAGGGGTACTGAGGGAATGATCAGCCATGATCTTATTGAATGTATTAACTGTGGCATATGAAAGCATGGGCCTTACACTAAACATCAGTAAGACAAAGGTCCTCCACCAGCCTTACCTCCCCACACAGCACTGCCCCCCAGTCATCAAGATCCACGGCCCGGCCCTGGACAATGTGGACCATTTCCCAGACCTCGGGAGCCTCTTATCAACAAGAGCAGACATTGATGATAAGATCCAACACCGCCTCCAGTGCGCCAGTGCAGCCTTCGGCCGCCTGAGGAAAAGAGTGTTTGAAGACCAGGCCCTCAAATCTATCACCAAGCTCATGGTCTACAGGGCTGTAGTAATACCCGCCCTCCTGTATGGCTCAGAGACACGGACCATGTACAGTAGACACCTCAAGTCACTGGAGAAATACCACCAACGATGTCCCCGCAAGATCCTACAAATCCCCTGGGAGAACAGACACATCAACGTTAGCGTCCTCGACCAGGCCAACATCCCCAGCATCGAAGCACTGACCGCACTCGACCAGCTCCGCTGGGCGGGCCACATTGTCCGCATGCCCGACACGAGACTCCCAAACCAAGCGCTCTACTCGGAACTCCTTCACGGCAAGCGAGCCAAAGGTGGACAGAGGAAACGTTACAGGGACACCCTCAAAGCCTCCCTGATAAAGTGCAACATCCCCACCGACACCTGGGAGTCCCTGGCCAAAGACCGCCCTAAGTGGAGGAAGTGCATCCGGGAGGGCGCTGAGCACCTTGAGTCTCGTCGCCGAGAGCATGCAGAAACCAAGCGCAGGCAGCGGAAGGAGTGTGCGGCAAACCAGTCCCACCCTCCCCTTCCCTCAACCACTATCTGTCCCACCTGTGACAGGGACTGTGGTTCTCATATTGGACTGTACAGTCACCTGAGAACTCACTTTAAGTGGAAGCAAGTCTTCCTCGATCCCGAGGGACTGTCTCTGATGATGATGATGGATCGAATGGCGGTGCAGGCTCGAAGGGCCGAATGGCCTACTCCTGCACCTAATTTCTATGTTTCTATGGTTCACATTTATCCACGTTATATTGCATCACCCCTGAACGGCCTGGCTCGAATGTTAAGGTTCTGGACTCCCCAGACCAGAGGAAACATGTTTGCTCTCACTCGCTCTGCCGCTATCATGTTGTAACTCCCCTCCCTCTGCCTTTCCCTCAGGACTACGTACAGGACGGCGTTCCGGGAGGTGCGAAAGGAGGTCGATCAGACGGTGTATCACTGCTGCCCGGGCTGGAAGAAGCAGTACTCCCATGCCAGCACCTGTGATATAGGTGAGCCCGGGGTGGGGGAGGAGGTGAGGGGGAGAGGAGAGGGATTGAGGGGGAGGGGGAGGGGAGGCACAGGGGTGAGGGGAGGTGGCGGTGGCAGGAGGGGAAAAGAGAGGAGGGAGAGGGGCGAGATAGCAAGGGGGAGAGGCGGGGAGAGGATGGAGAGGGGAGGCACGGGGGAGAGGAGGGAGGGAGAGGGGGAGCGGAGGCACGGGGGGAATGGAGGGGATGATGGAGGGAGAGGAAAGGATGGGGGGAGAGCGGCGAGATGGAGATGGAGGGAAGAGGGGAAAAGGGGAGAGGACAGAGGGAGAGTGAGGAGGGGGGAGAGGGAGGGGAGAGAGGGGAAATGGAGGGAGGGAGGGAGGGGAGAGGGGAGAGGGGATATGGAGGGAGGGAGGGAGGCGAGAGGGGAGAGGGGTCGGTGGATGAGGGGGAACAGGAGGAGGGATAGAGTGAGGTGTAATGTATGTACCTGTGAGGATGCTCACAGCTTTGTTGACCCGTTGAGTTGGGAGTGGCTTATCCAGTCACATGATGTTCACAAGACTGAATAAAACCCCGGCCAGTTGGGTTCGGGGGATCCACGATGGGGCAGGTGGTTGTGAGCCTGGTGGATGAACTGGTAATGTGGAGTGTGATTGTTAAACCTTTCGCTAATAAACCAACCGGTTCTTAATAGCGATGTGTTGCTAAGAATTCTTCAGCAAAGGACCCATGAAGTAAATATATTACAGGACAGGTTGGAAGGGACAAGGAGCAGGGGCGAGGGGGTGGTGTACGAGGAGAGGAGAGGGAGAGAGGAAGAAAAGAGGAGGGGCAGTACTGAGGGAGCGCAGCACTGTCGGAGGGGCAGTGCTGAGGGAGTGCCGCACTGTCGGAGGGGCAGTACTGAGGGAGTGCCGCACTGTCGGAGGGGCGGTACTGAGGGAGTGCCGCACTGTCGGAGGGGCGGTACTGAGGGAATGCCGCACTGTCGGAGTGGCGGTACTGAGGGAGCGCCGCACTGTCGGAGGGGCGGTACTGAGGGAGCGCCGCACTGTCGGAGGGGCAGTACTGAGGGAGCGCCGCACTGTCGGAGGGGCAGTACTGAGGGAGCGCCGCACTGTCGGAGGGGCAGTACTGAGGGAGTGCCGCACTGTCGGAGGGGCAGTACTGAGTGAGTGCTGCACTGTCGGAGGGGCCGTCTTTCGGATGAGACGTTAAACCGAGGCCCCGTCTGCTCTCTCGGGTGGATGTAAAAGATCCCAGGGCTTTATTTGGAAGAAGAGCGGGGGAGTTCTCCCCGGTGTCCTGGGGCCAATATTTATCCCTCAATCAACAACAAAAACAGATTATCTGGTCATTATCACATTGCTGTGTGTGGGAGCTTGCTGTGCGTAAATTGGCTGCCGCGTTTCCCACAATACAACAGTAACTGCACTCCAAAAGTACTTCATTGGCTGTAAAGCGCTTTGGGACGTCCTATGGATGTGAAAGACGCTAGATAAAGGCAAGTCTGCCTTGTTTAACAGAAGGCTCACCTAAACGTGTTGGGAGCGACAGGCAGGAAATCCCTTACCCGCAACACAAGAACATCAGAAATAGGAGCAGGAGTCGGCCATACGGCCCTCGAGCCTGCTCCGCCATTTAATACCATCATGGCTGATCCGATCATGGACTCAGCTCCACTTCCCTGCCCGCTCCCTTATCGGTTGAGAAACTGTCTATTTCTGTCTTAAATATATTCAATGTCCCAGCTTCCACAGCTCTCTGAGGCAGCGAATTCCACAGATTTACAATCCTCAGAGAGAAGAAATTTCTCCTCATCTCAGTTTTAACTTTGTGACCCCTTATTCTAAGACCATGCCCCCTAGTTCTAGTCTCCCCCATCAGTGGAAACATCCTCTCTGCATCCACCTTGTCAAGCCCCCCTCATAATCTGATACGTTTCGATAAGATCACCTCTCATTCTTCTGAATTCCAATGAGTAGAGGCCCAACCTCCTCAACCTTTCCTCATAAGTCAACCCCCTCATCCCCGGAATCAACCGAGTGAACCTTCTCTGAACTGCCTCCAAAGCAAGTATATCCTTTCGTAAATATGGAAACCAAAACTGCACGCAGTATTCCAGATGTGGCCTCACCAATACCCTGTATAACTGTAGCAAGACTTCCCTGCTTTTATACTCCATCCCCTTTGCAATAAAGGCCAACATTCCATTGGCCTTCCTGATCACTTGCTGTACCTGCATACTATCCTTTTGTGTTTCATGTACAAGTACCCCCAGGTCCCGCTGTACTGCAGCACTTTACAATCTTTCTCCGGTTAAATCATCATAGGCAGTCCCTCGAGGCGAGGATGAGTTGCTTATACGACAAAAAAGGATGAGTTCACAGGTATTTCAATGAAGGACCAAATATTCCAGATCCTGAACTACACCCTTAAAGGTGGAAGATTCCTGTGTGTGGATTTGTTTAACGTGGGGTGACCGTTGTACACCAGCCACCACACGGGGCTTGACAGAGCGAGGTCTTGGTCCAGTGGCAAGGGTTAACCAGGACCACTGGAGACCAGCTCTGCTGCACGGGCCCAGTGTGCACACATCGCAGTGTGGGCTGGTCCGTGCTGCCCCTGGGCCCTCGCCCCTCCTGGGCCCCGAACCCTCGCCCCTCCTGGGGCCCCGATCACTTCCCTCTACAAACTCTCGCCGCTCCTTCGCCCCTCCTGCTGTGCCTGCCCACGCTCCAATCACCGACCTGGATTTTGGTGACGTTCAATCCAGTCGCCCTCCTGCACCAGCTCGCACTGTACCTTGAAGTAGTACGCTCCCCATTACTTCCTCCTTTAAGAATTAACCTGGGGATACTTGTGCATGAAACACAAAAGGTTAGTATGCAGGTACAGCAAGTGATCAGGAAAGCCAATGGAATCTTGGCCTTTATTGCAAAGGGGATGGAGTATAAAAGCAGGGAAGTCTTGCTACAGTTATACAGGGTATTGGTGAGGCCACACCTGGAATACTGCGTGCAGTTTTGGTTTCCATATTTACGAAAGGATATACTTGCTTTGGAGGCAGTTCAGAGAAGGTTCACTCAGTTGATTCCAGGGATGAGGGGGTTGACTTATGAGGAAAGGTTGAGGAGGTTGGGCCTCTACTCATTGGAATTCAGAAGAATGAGAGGTGATCTTATCGAAACGTATAAGATTATGAGGGGGCTTGACAAGGTGGATGCAGAGAGGATGTTTCCACTGATGTGGGAGACTAGAACTAGGGGGCATAATCTTAGAATAAGGGGCCGCCCATTTAAAACTGAGATGAGGAGGAATTTCTTCTCTCAGAGGGTTGTAAATCTGTGCAATTCGCTGCCTCAGAGAGCTGTGGAAGCCGGGACATTGAATAAATTTAAGACAGAGATAAACAGTTTCTTAACCGATAAGGGAGTGAGGGGTTATGGGGAGCGGGCAGGGAAGTGGAGCTGAGTCCATGATCGGATCAGCCACGATGGTATTAAATGGCGGAGCAGGCTCGAGGGGCCGAATGGCCGACTCCTGCTCCTATTTCTGATGTGAGTGCGTCAATGGACACTGTCAGTGTGAAGCCCTGCCTCTATCCCTTGCCCCAGTGAGCAGGATTCTGCCATTTGTCACTGCCCCAGGGTTCCTCGGGTGGGTGGGTGAGCTCCTGTCCAATCCAGTTGCTCACTGCCTGCGTCTTTTTTTTTCCTTTCCAGCGATCTGCGACAGACCATGCCGGAATGGAGGCACCTGTAGCAGCCCCAACACCTGCCACTGTGCCCCAGGTTGGGGTGGGAAGACCTGCACCATCGGTAACTGACTTACCCAGCTCACTGCACCTGTATTCGCTACTCGCAATGTGGGTGCTCTCCACGCCGGGCAGACCAAGCGCAGGTTTCGGGTGACTGCTTTGCGGGGGACACCTCCGTTCAGTCCGTGAGCGTGATTCCCGAGCGTCCGGTCGCCTGTCACTTTCATTCCCTGCTTCACTCCCTCTCCAACATCTCCGTCCTCAGAATCCAACACTGCTCCATCATAGCTCATCACAAGCCGGAGGATCACCACCTCACCTTCCGGTTTAGGCCCTTTACAGCCTTCTGGACTCAACGCCGAGTTCAACAATCTCGGACCGTGACCTCTCCCCCCCGCCCCCCCGCAATCTTATATTTTCTCTCTCTGTCTCCAATGGCAGCTGGTAATTACCTCGCCATTCACACCCAATCCAGACTCACCTTTCTCTAACTTCTGCCGTTACCCTCTCAGTCGGCCCATCGTTGCCATTGTCTCTCGAATCTCTCCTGTCTTCCCCCCATCACTGACCTTCCCTTCCCTCCTGCCTTTCAGCGCTCCTTAACCATCCGGTCTTTCTGAACACTCTCCAGTTCTGAGGCAGGGCCAGCGACCCGAAACGTTAACTCTGTTTCTCTCTCCACAGACGCTGCCCGACCCGCTGAGATGTCCCAGCATTCTCTGGTGTTATTCCAGGTTCCAGCGTCCGCCGTATTTTTCTTTTGTGATAAATTGTGTGTGTGTGTGTGTGTGTGTGTTAGCGATCGGTAACTCACCGCTCACACACTACGCACAGGTCATCAGGGTCACAGGGCACAGGGTCAGCGAGGGTCAGTCAGGGTCATCAGGGTCAGTCAGGGGCACAGGGTTATCAGGGTCACAGGGCACGCGGCCATCAAGGTCAGTGAGGGTCACAGGGCACAGGGTCATCAGAGTCAGCGAGGGGCACAGGGTCACAGGGTCAGTCAGGGTCACAGGGCACAGGACCAGTCAGGTTCACAGGGCACAGGGTCATCAGAGTCAGTGAGGGTCACAGGGCACAGGGTCATCAGGGTCAGTCAGGGTCACAGGGCAAAGGGCCAGTCAGGGTCACAGGGCACAGGGTCATCAGAGCCTGTGAGGGTCACAGGGCACAGGGTCATCAGGGTCAGTCAGGGTCACAGGGCACAGGGTCATCAGGATCACAGGGCACAAAGTTATCAGGGTCAGTCAAGGTCACACCACACAGGGTCATCAGGGGCACAAGGTCACCAGGTTCAGTCAGGGTCACAGGTCATCAGGGTCACAGGGTTATCAGGGTCAGTCAGGGTCACAGGACACAGGGTCAGCGAGTGGCACAGGGTCATCAGGGTCAGCGAGGGTCACAGGGCACAGGGTCAGTCAGTGTCATCAGGGTCAGTGAGGGTCACAGGGCACAGGTTCATCAGGGTCAGCGAGGGGCACATGGTCATCAGGGTCAGTCAGGGACACAGGGTCATCAGGGTCAGTGAGGGTCACAGGGCACAAGGTCATCAGAGTCAGTGAGGGTCACAGGGCACAAGGTCATCAGGGTCACAGGGCACAGGGCCAGTCAGGTTCACAGGGCACAGGGTCATTAGAGTCAGTGAGGGTCACAGGGTCACAGGGCACAGGGTCATCAGGGTCAGTCAGGGTCACAGGGCACACGGTCATCAGGGTCACAGGGCACAGGGTCAGTCAGGGTTACAGGTCATCAGGGTCACAGGGCACAAAGTTATCAGGGTCAGTCAAGGTCACACCACACAGGGTCATCAGGGGCACAGGGTCACCAGGGTCAGTCAGGGTCACAGGGCACAGGGTTATTAGGGTCAGTCAGGGTCACAGGGCACAGAGTCATCAGGGTCACAGGGCACAGGGTTATCAGGGTCAGTCAGGGTCACAGTGCACAGGGTCAGCGAGGGTCACAGGGCACAGGGTCATCAGGGTCACAGTCAGCGAGAGTCACAGGGCACAGGGTCATCAAGGTCAGTCAGGGTCATCAGGGTCAGTGAGGGTCACATGGCACAGGATCATCAGGGTCATCAGGGTCAGTGAGGGTCACAGGGCACAGGGTCAGCGAGGGGCACAGGGTCATCAGGGTCAGTCAGGGTCATAGAGTCAGCGAGGGGCACAGGGTCATCAAGGTCAGTCAGGGTCATCAGGGACAGTGAGGGTCACATGGCACAGGGTCATCAGGGTCAGCGAGGGTCATCAGGGTCAGTGAGGGTCACAGGGCACAGGGTCAGTGAGGGTCACAGGGCACAGGGGCACAGGGTCAGTGAGGGTCACAGGGCACAGGGTCATCAGACAGGGTCAGTGAGGCTCTCGGAAAGTGCGAGGGTCCGTGAGATGTTCTGGGTGAGATTGTTGGGGAGGATGGAAGTGTGGGAGGAGTGGGTGGGAGGTCCGTGAGATAATCCACGGTGAGGTTGTTGGGGAGGATGGAAGTGTGGGAGGAGTGGGTGGGAGGTCCGTGAGATAATCCACGGTGAGGCTGTTGGGGGGATGTTCTGCTGGGATTCTCCTTCATTCAGTGGGTTGGGTTGGACCAATGACGTGGTCTTCAGTCGGAGCAGTCCAATGGTCTCAATCACCTCGCCATTTTCACTGGATGTCTGACGTTCTCTCTCTCTCTCTCTCTCTGTGTTTCTCCCTCCCTCCGTCCGTCTCACCACCCAGATGTTGATGAGTGCCGGGCACCAGTCCAGCTGTGCAGCCAGCGATGCCTCAACTCCCCGGGCAGCTACAGGTGTGCGTGCCTCCCGGGCTACGCACTGACGGGCGACGGGAAATCCTGCCGCAGAATGGCGGTGACTGCATCACCGCCATTCACCTCCCCGCTGCCCCTCCTGCCAGGTCAGTAACCGACTGGACATCGAACGCGAGGGTCGGGCCAAGTCAGAACCCGCTGAGAAATCAGGATTCTGCAATTCTGGGCTTTCCACTCTGTGGCAAGGATGGTCAAGCCCTTGGGAGAGGGTGTGGAGGAGAATAAACGGGTCCTTTTCAGAATGGCAGGCAGTGACTAGTGGGGTACACAGGGCTCAGTGCTGGGACCCCAGCTATTTACAATATACATTAATGATTTAGATGAAGGAATTGAATGTAATATCTCCAAGTTTACAGATGACACTAAGCTGGGTGGCGGTGTGAGCTGTGAGGAGGATGTTAAGAGGCTGCAGGGTGACTTGGACAGGTTAGGTGAGTGGGCAAATACATGGCAGATGCAGTATAATGTGGATAAATGTGAGGTTATCCACTTTGGGGGCAAAAACAGGAAGGCAGAATATTATCTGAATGGTGACAGATTAGGAAAAGAGGAGGTGCAACGAGACCTGGGTGTCATGGTACATCAGTCATTGAAGGTTGGCATGCAGGTACAGCAGGTGGTGAAGAAGGCAAATGGCATGTTGGCCTTCATAGCGAGAGGATTTGAGTTTAGGAGCAGGGAGGTCTTACTGCAGTTGTACAGGGCCTTAGTGAGGCCTCACCTGGAATATTGTGTTCAGTTTTGGTCTCCTAATCTGAGGAAGGACGTTCTTGCTATTGAGGGAGTGCAGCGAAGGTTCACCAGACTGATTCCCGGGATGGCAGGACTGACATATGAGGAGAGACTGGATTGACTAGGCTTATATTCACTGGAATTTAGACGAATGAGAGGGGATCTCATAGAAACATATAAAATTCTGACGGGACTGGACAGGTTAGATGCAGGAAGAATGTTCCCGATGTTGGGGGAGTCCAGAACCAGGGGTCACAGTCTAAGGATAAGGGGTAAGCCATTTAGGACCGAGATGAGGAGAAACTTCTTCACCCAGAGTGTTATGAACCTGTGGAATTCTCAACCGCAGAGAGTTGTTGTGGCCAGCTCGTTAGATATATTCAAAAGGGAGTTAGATGTGGCCCTTACGGCTAAAGGGATCAAGGGGTATGGAGAGAAAGCAGGAATGGGGTACTGAGGTTGCATGATCAGCCATGATCATATTGAATGGTGGTGCAGGCTCGAAGGGCCGAATGGCCTACTTCTGCACCTATTTTCTATGTTTCTATGACCAGAAGAGGAATGAGGGACTTTAGTTAAAAACATACGAACATAAGAAATAGGAGCAGGAGCAGGAGTAGGCCATACGGCCCCTCGAGCCTGCTCCGCCATTTAATACGATCATGGCTGATCCGATCATGGACTCAGCTCCACTTCCTTGCCCGACCCCCATAACCATTTATCGGTTAAGAAACTGTCTATCTCTGTCTTAAATTTATTCAATGTCCCAGCTTCCACAGCTCTCTGAGGCAGCGAATTCCACAGATTTACAACCCTCTGAGAGAAGAAATTCCTCCTCATCTCAGTTTTAAATGGGCGGCCCCTTATTCTAAGACCATGCCCCCTAGTTCTAGTCTCCCCCATCAGTGGAAACATCCTCTCTGCACCCACCTTGTCAAGCCCCCTCATAATCTGATACGTTTCGATAAGATCACCTCCCGTTCCAATGAGTAGAGGCCCAACCTCCTCAACCTTTCCTCATAAGTCAACCCCCCTCATCTCCGGAATCAACCGAGTGAACCTTCTCTGAACTGCCTCCAAAGCAAGTATATCCTTTTGTAAATATGGAAACCAAAACTGCACGCAGTATTCCAGGTGTGGCCTCACCAATACCCTGTATAACTGTAGCAAGACTTCCCTGCTTTTATACTCCATCCCCTTTGCAATAAAGGCCAAGATTCCATTGGCCTTCCTGATCACTTGCTGTACCTGCATACTAACCTTTTGTGTTTCATGCACAAGTACCCCCAGGTCCCGCTGTACTGCAGCACTTTGCAATCTTTCTCCATTTAAATAATAATAACTTGCGTGTATAGACTGGAGAAGCTCGATCTGTTCTCCTTACAGCAGAGAAGGTTGCGAGAAGATTGGAGAGAGGTGTTCAAAATCATGAAGTTTTTGAATGAGAGGTGATCTTATCGAAATGTATCAGATTATGAGGGGGCTTGACAAGGTGGATGCAGAGAGGATGTTTCCACTGATGGGGGAGACTAGAACTAGGGGGCATGGTCTTAGAATAAGGGGCCGCCCATTTAAAACTGAGATGAGGAGGAATTTATTCTCTCAGAAAATATAAGAACATAAGAATTAGGAACAGGAGTAGGCCATCTAGCCCCTCGAGCCTGCTCCACCATTCAACAAGATCATGGCTGATCTGGCCGTGGACTCAGCTCCACTTACCCGCCCGCTCCCCGTAACCCTTAATTCCCTTATTGGTTAAAAATCTATCTATCTGTGATTTGAATACATTCAATGAGCTAGCCTCAACTGCTTCCTTGGGCAGAGAATTCCACAGATTCACAACCCTCTGGGAGAAGAAATTCCTTCTCCACTCGGTTTTAAATTGGCTCCCCCGTATTTTGAGGCTGTGCCCCCTAGTTCTAGTCTCCCCGACCAGTGGAAACAACCCCTCTGCCTCTATCTTGTCTGTCCCTTTCATTATTTTAAATGTTTCTATAAGATCACCCCTCATCCTCCTGAACTCCAACGAGTAAAGACCCAGTCTACTCAATCTATCATCATAAGGTAACCCCCTCATCTCCAGAATCAGCCTAGTGAATCGTCTCTGTACCCCCTCCAAAGGTAGTATATCCTTCCTTAAGAGGGTTGTAAATCTGTGGAATTCGCTGCCTCAGATAGCAGTGGAAGCCAGGATATTGAATATATTTAAGGCGGAGATAGACAGATTTTTGAACAATAAGGGAGTGACGGGTAATGGGGAGTGGACAGGGAAGTGGAGCTGAGTCCATGATCGGATCAGCCATGATCTTATTAAATGGCGGAGCAGGCTCGAGGCCGACTCCTGCTCCTATTTGTTATGTTCTTATGAGTAACTAACGGGAAACTGTTCCCAGGAGCAGGAGGGGTGGTAACCAGAGGACACAGATTTAAGGCAAGTGGCAAAAAACCCAGTGGGGGAGGTCGGGAGAATGTTTTTATGCGGCGAGTTGCTGTGATCGGGAACACGCTGCCTGATAGGGCGATGGAAATCGATTCAATACTAACTTACCAAAGGGGAACGGGATAAATACTTGAGCAGGAAACAATTTTAAGGACTATTCAATGTCAATATATTCAATGTCCCGGCTTCCACAGCTCTCTGAGGCAGAGAATTCCACAGATTTACAACCCTCTGAGAGAAGAAATTCCTCCTCATCTCAGTTTTAAATGGACGGCCCCTTATTCTAAGACCATGCCCCCTAGTTCTAGTCTCCCCCATCAGTGGAAACATCCTCTCTGCATCCACCTTGTCAAGCCCCCTCATAATCTTATACCTTTCGATAAGATCACCTCTCATTCTTCTGAATTCCAATGAGTAGAGGCCCAACCTCCTCAACCTTTCCTCATAAGTCAATCCCCTCATCTCCGGAATCAACCTGGTGAACCTTCTCTGAACTGCCTCCAAAGCAAGTATATCCTTTCGTAAATATGGAAACCAAAACTGGTAAACACAGAAACTTGGAAATATAGAAAATAGGTGCAGGAGTAGGCCATTCGGCCCTTCGAGCCTGCACCACCATTCAATAAGATCATGGCTGATCATGCACCTCAGTACCCCTTTCCTGCTTTCTCTCCATACCCCTTGATCCCTTTAGACGTAAGGGCCACATCTAACTCCCTCTTGAATATATGTAACAAACTGGCCTCAACAACTTTCTGTGGCAGGGAATTCCACAGGTTCACCACTCTCTGGGTGAAGAAGTTTCTCCTCATCTCGGTCCTAAATGTCTTAAACCTTATCCTTAGACTGTGACCCCTGGTTCTGGACTTTCCCAACATCGGGAACATTCTTCCTGCATCTAATCTGTCCAATCCTGTCAGAATTTTATATGTTTCTATGAGATCCCCTCTCATCCTTCTAAACTCCAGTGAATACAGGCCCAGTCGATCCAGTCTCTCCTCATATGTCAGTCCTGCCATCCCGGGAATGGTGAACCTTCGCTGCACTCCCTCAATAACAAGAATGTCCTTCCTCAGATTAGGAGACCAAAACTGAACACAATATTCCAGGTGAGGCCTCACCAAGGCCCTGTACAACTGCAGTAACACCTCCCTGCCCCGATACTCTCATCCTCTCGCTATGAAGGCCAACATACCATTTGCCTTCTTCACCGCCTGCTGTACCTGCATGCCAACTTTCAATGACTGATGTACCATGACACCCAGGTCTCGTTGCACCTCCCCTTTTCCTAAAAGTAGCAGAGTGGTTATCTTCCAGGACTAATGACCATTAGTGACATTAGCGTCCTCGACCAGGCCCAACATCCCCAGCATTGAAGCACTGACCACACTCGATCAGCTCCGCTGGGCAGGCCACATTGTCCACATGCCAGACACGAGACGTCCAACATCAAGAATGTCGGGGGGGAACACAAGAAGGCACATCGAACTGTGAGATAAATATCAGGGGCCGGGCCACTTGTGGTTGAGAGGAGCGGGGCTGTCTGCTGGGGAATGGGCGACGCAGAGCGGGAGCGGGAACACCGAACGTCAGTGGCTGTTCGTTATTATTCCTGGTCCGCGCTGTGACTGCTAATCCACGTACCGGGAGTGATAATGTACAGCGGCAGGCTCCAGCACCGTCGTGGGACCGGCTGGCAAAGTGACGGATCACCCCCATCAACCATGGCAAACCCTCTACAGTTCCATCAGATTATCCGGCAAAGGGAATCTTGCCTTTAGTGCAAGGGGGTAGAGTATAAGAACATCAGAAATAGGAGCAGGAGTAGGCCATTCGGCCCCTCGAGCCTGCTCCGCCATTTAATATGATCATGGCTGATCTGATCATGGACTCAGCTCCACTTCCCTGCCCGCTCCCCATAACCCCTTATCCCCTTATCGGTTAAGGAACTGTCTCTCTCTGTCTTAAATTTATTCAATGTCCCGGCTTCCACAGTTCTCTGAGTGAACCTTCTCTGAACTGCAAGTATATGTCTCCTTAAGGAGACCAAAACTGTACACACCATTACCCTGTACAGTTTCAGCAGGACTTCCCTACTTTTATATACTTTTGATAGAAGAATGAGAGGTGATCTTATCGAAACGTATTCCACAGATTTACAACCCTCTGAGAGAAGAAATTCCTCCTCATCTCAGTTTTAAATGGGCGGCCCCTTATTCTAAGACCATGCCCTCTAGTTCTAGTCTCCCCCATCAGTGGAAACATCCTCTCTGTATCCACCTTGTCAAGCCCCCTCATAATCTTATACGTTTCGATAAGATCACCTCTCATTCTTCTCCAAAAAGAGTATAAAAGCAAAGAAGTCCTGCTCCAAATGTACAGGGTATTGGTGAGGCCACACCTGGAGTACTGCGTGCAGTTTTGGTCTCCTTATTTAAGGAAGGATATACTTGCATTGGAGGCTGTTTAGAAACATTGAAACATAGAAAATAGGTGCAGGAGTAGGCCATTCGGCCCTTCGAGCCTGCACCGCCATTCAATGAGTTCATGGCTGAACATGAAACTTCAGTACCCCATTCCTGCTTTCTCGCCATACCCCTTGATCCCCCTACTAGTAAGGACTACATCTAACTCCTTTTTGAATATATTTAGTGAATTGGCCTCAACAACTTTCTGTGGTAGAGAATTCCACAGGTTCACCACTCTCTGGGTGAAGAAGTTTCTCCTCATCTTGGTCCTAAATGGCTTACCCCTTATCCTTAGACTGTGACCCCTGGTTCTGGACTTCCCCAACATTGGAAACATTCTTCCTGCATCTAACCTGTCTAAACCTGTCAGAATTTTAAACGTTTCTATGAGGTCCTCTCTCATTCTTCTGAAGTCCAGTGAATACGAGCCCAGTTGATCCAGTCTTTCTTGATATGTCAGTCCCGCCATCCCGGGAATCAGTCTGGTGAACCTTCGCTGCACTCCCTCAATAGCAAGAATGTCCTTCCTCAAGTTAGGAGACCAAAACTGTACACAATACTCCAGGTGTGGCCTCACCAAGGCCTTGTACAATTGTAGCAACACCTCCCTGCCCCTGTACTCAAATCCCCTCGCTATGAAGGCCAACATGCCATTTGCTTTCTTAACCGCCTGCTGTACCTGCATGCCAACTTTCAATGTCTGATGTACCATGACACCCAGGTCTCGTTGCACCTCCCCTTTTCCTAATCTGCCGCCATTCAGATAATATTCTGCCTTCATGTTTTTGCCACCAAAGTGGATAACCTCACATTTACCCACATTACACTGCATCTGCCATGTATTTGCTCACTCACCTAACCTATCCAAGTCACCCTGCAGCCTCTTAGCATCCTCCTCACAGCTCACACTGCCACACAGCTTAGTGTCATCCGCAAATTTGGAGATACTACATTTAATCCCCTCGTCCAAATCATTAATGTACAATGTAAACAGCTGGGGCCCCAGCACAGAACCTTGTGGTACCCCACTAGTCACTGCCTGCCATTCTGAAAAGTCCCCATTTATTCCTACTCTTTGCTTCCTGTCTGACAACCAGTTCTCAATCCATGTCAGCACACTACCCCCAATCCCATGTGCTTTAACTTTGCACATTAATCTCTTGTGTGGGACCTTGTCGAACGCCTTCTGAATGTCCAAATATACCACATCAACTGGTTGTCCCTTGTCCACTCTACTGGAAACATCCTCAAAAAAATTCCAGAAGATTTGTCAAGCATGATTTCCCTTTCACAAATCCATGCTGACTTGGACCTATCATGTCACATCTTTCCAAATTTGCTGCTATGACATCCTTAATAATTGATTCCATCATTTTACCCACTACTGAGGTCAGGCTGACCGGTTTATAATTCCCTGTTTTCTCTCTCCCTCCTTTTTTTAAAAAGTGGGGTTACATTGGCTACCCTCCACTTGATAGGAACTGATCCAGAGTCAATGGAATGTTGGAAAATGACTGTCAATGCATCCGCTATTTCCAAGGCCACCTCCTTAAGTACTCTGGGATGCAGTCCATCAGGCCCTGGGGATTTATCGGCCTTCAATCCCATCAATTTCCCCAACACAATTTCCCGACTAATAAGGATTTCCCTCAGTTCCTCCTTCTTACTCGACCCTCTGACCCCTTTTATATCCGGAAGGTTGTTTGTATCCTCCTTAGTGAATACCGAACCAAAGTACTTGTTCAATTGGTCCGCCATTTCTTTGTTCCCCGTTATGACTTCCCCTGATTCTGACTGCAGGGGACCTACGTTTGTCTTTACTAACCTTTTTCTCTTTACATATCTATAGAAACCTTTGCAATCCGTCTTAATGTTCCCTGCAAGCTTCTTCTCGTACTCTATTTTCCCTGCCCTAATCAAACCCTTTGTCCTCCTCTGCTGAGTTCTAAATTTCTCCCAGTCCTCGGGTTCACTGCTATTTCTGGCCAATTTGTATGCCACTTCCTTGGCTTTAATACTATCCCTGATTTCCCTTGATAGCCACAGTTGAGCCACCTTCCCTTTTTTATTTTTACGCCAGACAGGAATGTACAATTGTTGTAGTTCATCCATGCGGTCTCTAAATGTCTGCCATTGCCCATCCACAGTCAACCCCTTCAGTATCATTCGCCAATCTATCCTAGCCAATTCACGCCTCATACCTTCTTTAAGTTCTGGACCGTGGTCTCTGAATTAACTGTTTCATTCTCCATCCTAATGTAGAATTCTACCATATTATGGTCACTCTTCCCCAAGGGGCCTCGCACAACGAGATTGCTAATTAATCCTCTCTCATTACACAACACCCAGTCTAAGATGGCCTCCCCCCTAGTTGGTTCCTCGACATATTGGTCTAAAAAACCATCCCTTATGCACTACAGGAAATCCTCCTCCACCGTATTGCTTCCAGTTTGGTTAGCCCAATCTATATGCATATTAAAGTCACCCATTATAACTACTGCACCTTTATTGCATGCACCCCTAATTTCCTTTTTGATGCCCTCCCCAACATCACTACTACTGTTTGGAGGTCTGTACACAACTCCCACTAACGTTTTTTGCCCTTTGGTGTTCTGCAACTCTACCCATATAGATTCCACATCATCCAAGCTAATGTCCTTCCGAACTATTGCATTAATCTCCTCTTTAACCAGCAATGCTACCCCACCTCCTTTTCCTTTTATTCTATCTTTCATGAATGTTGAGTACCACTGGATGTTGAGTTCCCAGCCCTGATCATCCTGGAGCCACGTCTCCGTAATCCCAATCACACCATATTTGTTAACATCTATTTGCACAGTTAATTCATCCACTTTATTACCGATACTCCTTGCATTAAAACACAAAGCCTTCAGGCTTGTTTTTTTAACACCCTTTGTCCTTTTAGAATTATGATGTAGTGTGGCACTTTTTGTTTCTTGCCTTTGTTTACTTGGCCTTCCACTATTGCTTTTTACCTTTCTACCATCTGTTTCCGACTCCTTATTACTTCGCCCTGTCTCGCTGTATAGGTTCCCATCCCCCTGCCATATTAGTTTAAACACTCCCGAACTGCATTAGCAAATGTTACCCCCAGGACATCAGTTCCAGTCCTGTCCAAGTGCAGACCGTCCCTTTTGTACAGGTCCCACTTCCCCCAGAACTGGTTCCAATGTCCCAGGAATTTGAATCCCTCCCTCTTGCACCACTGCTCAAGCCACGTATTTATTCTAACTATCCTGCTCCATCTACTCTGATTAGCACGTGGCACTGGTAGCAATCCAGAGATTACTACCTTTGAGGTCCTACTTTTTAATTTAACTCCTAGCTCCCTAAATTCAATTTGTAGGACCTCTTCCCGCTTCTTACCTATATCGTTGGTACCTACATGTACCACGACAACTGGCTGTTCACCCTTCCTCTCCAGAATGTCCTGCACCTGCTCCGAGACATCCTTGACCCTTGCACCAGGGAGGCAACATACCATCCTGGAGTCTCGGTTGCGGCCGCAGAAACTCCTATGTATTCCCCTTACAATAGAGTCCCCTATCACTATAGCTCTCCCACTCTTTTTCCCGCCCTTCTGTGCAGCAGAGCCACCCATGGTGCCATGAACCTGGCTGCTGGTGCCTTCCCCTGGTAAGTCATCTCCCCCAACAGTATCCAAAACGGTATATCTGTTTTGGAGGGAGATGACCGCAGTGGACTCCTGCACTACCTTCCTGCTCTCGCCTTGTCTCTTGCTCACCCATCCACTCTCTGTCCTAACCCTTACCTGCGGTGTGACCAACTCACTAAATGTGCTATCCACAACACTCTCAGCATCATAGGTTAGTGAAGAAGCAACTACAACAATATCCTGTATTTATATAGCGCCTTTAACATAGTGCAACGTCCCAAGGTGCTTCACAAGAGGATTATGCGATTAAAATTTGACCCTGACCGCATAACTAGAAATTAGCGCAGGTGACCAAAAGTTGGGTCACAGAGGGAGAGTTCAAGGAGTGTCTTCAAAGAGGAAAGAGAGGTGGAGAGGCGGTGAAGTTTAGGGAGGGAGTTCCAGAGCTTGGGGCCCAGGCAGCTGAAGGCACGGCCACTGATGGTGGAGCAATTATAATCAGGGATGGTCAGGAGGGCAGAGTTAGAGGAGTGCAGACATCTCGGGGGGTTGTGGGGGCTGGAGGGGATTACAGAGATAGGGAGGGGTGTAGGGGCTGGAGGGGGTTACAGAGATAGGGAGGGGTGTAGGGCTGTAGGAGGTTAAAGAGAGAGGGAGGGGTGTAGGATCCGGAGGAGGTTACAAAGATAGGGCGGGGAGTAGGGCTGGAGGAGGTTACAGCGATAGGGAGGGGTGTAGGGCTGGAGGAGGTTACAAATATAGGGCGGGGTGTAGGGCTGGAGGAGGTTACAGAGATAAGGAGAGGTTGTGGGGCTGGAAGAGGTTATAGAGATAGGGAGAGGTTGTGGGGCTGGAGGAGGTTATAGAGATAGGGAGGGGTGTAGGGGCTGGAGGAGGATACAGAGATAGGGAGGTATGTAGGGCTGGAGGAGGTTACAAAGATAGGGAGGGATAAAGAGGCTGGAGGAGATTACAGAGATAGGGAGGGGTGTAGGGCTGGAGGAGGTTACAGAGATAGGGAGGGGTGTAGGGCTGGAGGAGATTACGGAGATAGGGAGGGGTGTAAGGGCAGGAGGAGGTTACAGAGATAGGGAGGGGTGTAGGGCTGGAGGAGATTACGGAGATAGGGAGGGGTGTAAGGGCAGGAGGAGGTTACAAAGATAGGGAGGGGTGTCGGGCTGGAGGAGGTTACAGAAATAGGGAGAGGTTGTGGGGCTGGAGGAGGTTATAGAGATAGGGAGAGGTTGTGGGGCTGGAGGAGGTTATAGAGATAGGGAGGGGTTTAGGGGCTGGAGGAGGTTACAGAGATAGGGAGAGGTGTAGGGGCTGGAGGAGGTTACAGAGATAGGGAGAGATGTAGGGCTGGAGGAGGTTACAAAGATAGGGAGGGGTGTAGGGCTGGAGGAGGTTACA
The DNA here is from genome assembly GCF_044704955.1 of Pristiophorus japonicus. Classification (NCBI taxonomy): domain Eukaryota; kingdom Metazoa; phylum Chordata; class Chondrichthyes; family Pristiophoridae; genus Pristiophorus; species Pristiophorus japonicus. The sequence goes on along the minus strand of NC_091995.1, from coordinate 566,706 downwards.
GCGATAGGGAGGGGTGTAGGGCTGGAGGAGGTTATCGAGATAGGGAGGGGTTTAGGGGCTGTAGGAGGTTACAGAGATAGGGAGGGGTGTAAGAGCTGGAGGAGGTTACAAAGATAGGGCGGGGTGTAGGGCTGGAGGAGGTTACAGAGATAGGGAGAGGTTGTGGGCTGGAGGAGGTTATGGAGATAGGGAGAGGTTGTGGGGCTGGAGGAGGTTATCGAGATAGGGAGGGGTTTAGGGGCTGGAGGAGATTACAGAGATAGGGAGAGGTGTAAGGGCTGGAGGAGGTTAGAGATAGGGAGGGATGTAGGGCTGGAGGAGGTTACAAAGATAGGGAGGGGTGTAGGGGCTGGAGGAGGATACAGAGATAGGGAGGGATGTAGGGCTGGAGGAGGTTACAAAGATAGGGAGGGATAAAGAGGCTGGAGGAGATTACAGAGATAGGGAGGGGTGTAGGGCTGGAGGAGGTTACAGAGATAGGGAGGGGTGTAGGGCTGGAGGAGATTACGGAGATAGGGACGGGTGTAAGGGCAGGAGGAGGTTACAAAGATAGGGAGGGGCGTCGGGCTGGAGGAGGTTACAGAAATAGGGAGGGGTGTAGCGGCTGGAGGAGATTACACAGATAGGGAAGGGTGTAGGGCTGGAGGAGTTTGCAGAGATAGGGAGGGGTGTGGGGCTGGAGGAGTGTACAGAGATAGTGAGGGTTGTAGGGGCTGGAGGAGGTTACAGAGATAGGGAGGGACCGAAGGCCATTGAGGGATTTGTAAACAATGAGGCGAGTTTTGAAATTGAGTCGTTGCTTAACTAGGACGCATTGTAACTCAGTGAGCACAGGGGGTGATGGTTGAGTGGGACTCGGTGTGAGTTAGGACACGGGGCAGTGAGCACAGGGGGTGATGGGTGAGCGGGACTCGGTGCGAGTCAGGACACGGGGCAGTGAGCACAGGGGGTGATGGGTGAGCGGGACTGGGTGCAAGTTCGGACACAGGGCAGTGAGCACAGGGGGTGATGGGTGAGTGGGACTGGGTGTGAGTTAGGACACGGGGCAGTGAGCACAGGGGGTGATGGGTGAGTGGGACTCGGTGCGAGTTAGGACACGGGGCAGTGAGCACAGGGGGTGATGGGTGAGCAGGACTGGGTGTGAGTTAGGACACGGGGCAGTGAGCACAGGGGGTGATGGGTGAGTGGGACTGGGTGTGAGTTAGGACACGGGGCAGTGAGCACAGGGGGTGATGGGTGAGTGGGACTCGGTGTGAGTTAGGACACGCGGCAGTGAGCACAGGGGGTGATGGGTGAGTGGGACTCGGTGCGAGTTAGGACACAGGGCAGTGAGCACAGGGGGTGATGGGTGAGTGGGACTGGGTGCGGGTTAGGACACGGGGTCAGTGAGCACGGGGGTGATGGGTGAGCAGGACTGGGTGCGGGTTAGGACACGGGAGCAGCCGAGTTTTGGATCACCTCTGGTTTACGTCGGGTAGAATATGGGAGGCCGACCAGGAGTACGTTGGAATGGTCAAGTCTGGATGTAACAAAGGCACGGGTGAGGGCTTCAGCAGCGGATGAGCTGAGGCAGGGAGGGCCCTCAGCCATTACCCCCCACAACTCACTGTGTATGACGTCTGACTCTAATCCTCTCTGTTGCTCCTCCCCTATCTCCCCCCCACCCCCCCACCCCTGACCATATCCCCATATCCCGAATGCCAAGCACCACTTCCCATTTCTGCTTGCAGATACGAGGGAGTCGGTGCCCCGTGAAGCCGGGAATGAGGTCCGGGACATACGCGACAGGTTGGAAGTACTCGAACAGGTGGGTTGCTATCTATACACATGGCCCTCTTCACACCCCCCTCCCCATCACTTGATCCACAGTATCGGACACTGCGGTGATGGGAGAGCTGGGGGACACAACATCACGCCTATTGTACAACACGCATCCTGGGCAGCCCCTGTGTAACAACATCGGAAATAGGAGCAGGAGTCGACCATTCGGCCCCTCGAGCCTGCTCCACCATTTAATACCATCATGGTTGATCCGATCATGGACTCAGCTCCACTTCCCTGCCCGCTCCCCATAACCCCTTACTCCCTTATAGCTCAAAAATCTGCCTATTTCTGCCTTAAATTTATTCAATGTCCCGGCTTCCACAGCTCTCTGAGGCAGCGAATTCCACAGATTTACAACCCTCTGAGAGAAGAAATTCCTCCTCATCTCAGTTTTAAATGTGTGGCCCCTTATTCTAAGACCATGCCCTCTAGTTCTAGTCTCCCCCATCAGTGGAAGCATCCTCTCTGCATCCACCTTGTCAAGCCCCCTCATAATCTTATATGTTTCGATAAGATCACCTCTCATTCTTCTGAATTCCAATGAGTAGAGGCCCAACCTACTCAACCTTTCCTCATAAGTCAACCCCCTCATCCCCGGAATCAACCGAGTGAACCTTCTCTGAACTGCCTCCAAAGCAAGTATATCCTTTCGTAAATATGGAAACCAAAACTGCACGCAATATTCCAGGTGTGGCCTCACCAATACCCTGTATAGCTGGAGCAAGACATCCCTGCTTTTATACTCCATCCCCTTTGCAATAAAGGCCAAGATACCATTGGCCTTCCTGATCACTTGCTGTACCTGCATACTATCCTTTTGTGTTTCATGCACAAGTACCCCCAGGTCCCGCTGTACTGCGGCACTTTGCAATCTTTCTCCATTTAAATAATAACTTGCTCTGTGATTTTTACTACCCAAGTGGATAACCTCACATTTTCCCACATTGTACTCCATCTGCCAAATATACAAATCCATGGAGATACAATCTGTGCAAGAGTTTGCAATCTCTAAGTTTGCAGATGACACTAAGCTGGGTGGCGGTGTGAGCTGTGAGGAGGATGCTAAGAGGCTGCAGGGTGACTTGGACAGGTTAGGTGAGTGGGCAAATGCATGGCAGATGCAGTATAATGTGGATAAATGTGAGGTTATCCACTTTGGTGACAAAAACAGGAAGGCAGAATATTATCTGAATGGTGACAGATTAGTAAAAGGGGAGGTGCAACGAGACCTGGGTGTCATGGTACATCAGACATTGAAGGTTGGCCATGCAGGTACAGCAGGCGGTGAAGAAAGCAAATGGTATGTTGGCCTTCATAGTGAGAGGATTTGAGTATAGGAGCAGGGAGGTCTTACTGCAGTTGTACAGGGCCTTGGTGAGGCCTCACCTGGAATATTGTGTTCAGTTTTGGTCTCCTAATCTGAGGAAGGACATTCTTGCTATTGAGGGAGTGCAGCGAAGGTTCACCAAACTGATTCCCGGGATGGCAGGACTGACATATGAAGAGAGACTGGATCGACTGGGCCTTTATTCAATGGAGTTTAGAAGAATGAGAGGGGATCTCATAGAAACATATAAAATTCTGACGGGACTGGACAGGTTAGATGCGGGAAGAATGTTCCCGATGTTGGGGAAGTCCAGAACCAGGGGTCACAGTCTAAGGATAAGGGGTAAGACATTTAGGACCGAGATGAGGAGAAACTTCTTCACTCAGAGAATTGTGAACCTGTGGAATTCTCTACCACAGAGAGTTGTTGAGGCCAATTCATTGGATATGTTCAAGAGGGAGTTAGATGTGGCCCTTACGGCTAAAGGGATCAAGGGGTATGGAGAGAAAGCAGGAATGGGGTACTGAAGTTGAATGTTCAGCCATGAACTCATTGAATGGCGGTGCAGGCTAGAAGGGCCGAATGGCCTACTCCTGCACCTATTTTCTATGTTTCTATGTTTCTATGGAACACCACCACCTCCACGTTCCCCTCCCAGTCACACACCATCCTGCCTTCATCGTCACTGGGTCACAATCCTGGAACTCCCTCCCTAACAGCACTGTGGGAGCACCTTCACCACACGGACTGCAGCGGTTCAAGAAGGCCACCACCTTCTCAAGGGGCAATTAGGGATGGCCAATAAATGCTGGCCTTGCCAGCGAGGCCCACATCCAGGAACAAATAAATTAAAACATTGCAAATGCATTTGGAGTGAAGCTGCTGTATTGGGGAAGCAGAGGGGGTCAGGGCAGAAGGTACCCTCCCCCAGTGGGGCTTTGCTCAACCCGTCGGGTTTTTTTGACGGACATTTTTCAGATTTATGGGATTAGGATCTTGGGATCTCCGGAGTTCCGGACCGGCACCTGGAGCACTGCCTGTCCCCACGGCGGAGCTCCGTCGCTGGCTTCATCAGGTGGCTCAGTCCGTGCCTGTCCCCAGCGTGGAGCTCCAGCCCTGAACTCGTTGTCCTGTGTGCCTTTGCAGAAGATGCAGTGGACCCTGAGCACCTTTGAGAACCTGATCCTGACCGCGTCGGACCACATCCACCTCGACGATCCAATGAGTTTGGAAAACACCAGGAATTTAATCCATCAGTTCCAGCAGCTGGACCGGATCGACTCTCTGAGTGAACAAATCGCCTTCCTGGAGGAGCGGCTCGACTCCTGTAAGTGTGTGAGTGTGTGAGTGTGAGAGATAGTGTGTGTGTGAGTGTGTGAGAGAGAGTCTGAGTGTGTGTGTGAGAGAGAGATAGTGTGTGTGTGTGTGAGAGATAGTGTGTGTGTGAGTGTGTGAGAGAGAGTCTGAGTGAGTGTGTGTGTGAGAGATAGTGTGTGTGTGAGTGTGTGAGAGAGAGTCTGAGTGTGTGTGTGAGAGAGTCTGAGTGAGTGTGTGTGTGTGAGAGTGTGTGAGAGATAGTGTGTGTGTGAGTGTGTGAGAGAGAGTCTGAGTGAGTGTGTGTGTGTGAGAGATAGTGTGTGTGAGTGTGTGAGAGAGAGTCTGTGTGTGTGTGTGAGAGTGTGTGAGAGATAGTGTGTGTGTGAGTGTGTGAGAGAGAGTCTGAGTGTGTGTGTGTGAGAGTGTGTGTGAGAGATAGTGTGTGTGTGAGTGTGTGAGAGAGAGATAGTGTGTGTGTGTGTGTGTGTGTGAGTGAGAGTCTGTGTGTGTGTGTGTGTGTGTGTGAGTGAGAGAGTCTGAGTGTGTGTGTGAGAGAGAGATAGTGTGTGTGTGTGTGTGTGAGAGATAGTGTGTGTGTGAGTGTGTGAGAGAGAGTCTGAGTGTGTGTGTGTGAGTGTGTGTGAGAGATAGTGTGTGTGTGAGTGTGTGAGAGAGAGTCTGAGTGAGTGTGTGTGTGAGAGTCTGAGTGAGTGTGTGTGAGAGTGTGTGTGTGAGTGTGTGAGAGAGAGTCTGTGTGTGTGTGTGAGAGTGTGTGAGAGATAGTGTGTGTGTGAGTGTGTGAGAGAGAGTCTGAGTGTGTGTGTGTGAGAGTGTGTGTGAGAGATAGTGTGTGTGTGTGAGAGAGAGATAGTGTGTGTGTGTGTGAGAGAGATAGTGTGTGTGTGTGTGAGAGAGATAGTGTGTGTGTGTGTGAGAGAGATAGTGTGTGTGTGTGTGTGAGATTGTGTGTGTGTGTGTGTGTATGTGAGTCTGTGTGTGAGTATGTGTGTGTGAGTGTGTGAGAGATAGTGTGAGTGTGTGTGTG
>NC_091995.1:516193-556193 GCF_044704955.1 Pristiophorus japonicus | reverse complement strand
TGAGTGTGAATGTGTATGTGAGTGTGTGAGTCTGTGACTGTGAGTCTGTGAGTGTGAGTGTGAGTGTGTCTGTGTGTGTTTGTGAGTCTGTGTGTGTGTGTGTGAGTATGTATGTGTGTGAGTGAGTGTGTGTGAGTGTGAGTGTATATGTGAGTGTGTGAGTGAGAGTGTGTGAGTGTATATGTGAGTGAGTGTGAGTATGTGTGAGTGTATATGTGTGAGTGTGAGTGTGAGTATGTGTGAGTGTATATGAGAGTGTGTGAGTGTGTGTGTGAGTGTGTGAGTGAGTGTGAGATTCATAGGGCAGTGTGTGTGTGTTTGCACGTGAGTGTGTTTGTGTGAGTGTGAGAGTGTGTGAGTGTGAGTGTAAGTGTACGTGAGTGTGTGTGTGTGTGTGCGCAAGTGTGAACATGCATGTTTCATGACGTCCATGCATTTGTGATTCAGTTTTACAATGCATTGTGGGTCTATGTTGATATCTCTGTGGGTCTCTGTCTGTGGGTCTCTGTGGGTCTCTGTCTGTGGGTCTCTGTGTCTCTGTCTGTGTGTCTCTGTCTGTGGGTCTCTGTCTGTGGGTCTCTGTCTGTGGGTCTCTGTCGGTTGGTCTCTGTGGGTCTCTGTCTGTGGGTTTCTGTCTGTGTGTCTCTGTCTGTGGGTTTCTGTCTGTGGGTCTCTGTCTGTGTGTCTGTCTGTGGGTCTCTGTCTGTGGGTCTCTGTCTGTGGGTCTCTGTCTGTGGGTCTCTGTCTGTGGGTCTCTGTCTGTGGGTCTCTGTCTGTGGGTTTCTGTCTGTGGGTTTCTGTCTGTGGGTTTCTGTCTGTGGGTTTCTGTGGGTCTCTGTCTGTGGGTCTCTGTCTGTGGGTCTCTGTCTGTGGGTCTCTGTCTGTGGGTTTCTGTCTGTGGGTCTCTGTCTGTGGGTTTCTGTCTGTGGGTTTCTGTCTGTGGGTCTCTGTCTGTGGGTCTCTGTGTGTCTCTGTCTGTGTGTCTCTGTCTGTGTGTCTCTGTCTGTGTGTCTCTGTCTGTGTGTCTCTGTCTGTGGGTCTCTGTGTGTCTCTGTCTGTGGGTCTCTGTCTGTGGGTCTCTGTCTGTGGGTCTCTGTCTGTGGGTTTCTGTCTGTGGGTTTCTGTGGGTCTCTGTCTGTGGGTCTCTGTCTGTGGGTCTCTGTCTGTGGGTCTCTGTCTGTGGGTTTCTGTCTGTGGGTTTCTGTGGGTCTCTGTCTGTGGGTCTCTGTCTGTGGGTCTCTGTGGATCTCTGTCTGTGGGTCTCTGTCTGTGGGTCTCTGTCTGTGGGTCTCTGTCTGTGGGTCTCTGTCTGTGGGTCTCTGTCTGTGGGTTTCTGTGTGTCTCTGTCTGTGGGTCTCTGTCTGTGGGTCTCTGTCTGTGGGTTTCTGTCTGTGGGTTTCTGTGGGTCTCTGTCTGTGGGTCTCTGTCTGTGGGTCTCTGTCTGTGGGTTTCTGTCTGTGGGTTTCTGTGGGTCTCTGTCTGTGGGTCTCTGTCTGTGGGTCTCTGTGGGTCTCTGTCTGTGGGTCTCTGTGGGTCTCTGTCTGTGGGTCTCTGTCTGTGGGTTTCTGTGTGTCTCTGTCTGTGGGTCTCTTTCTGTGGGTTTCTGTCTGTGGGTCTCTGTGTGTCTCTGTCTGTGGGTCTCTGTCTGTGGGTTTCTGTCTGTGGGTCTCTGTCTGTGGGTCTCTGTCTGTGGGTCTCTGTGTGTCTCTGTCTGTGGGTCTCTGTCTGTGGGTCTCTGTGTGTCTCTGTCTGTGGGTCTCTGTCTGTGGGTCTCTGTCTGTGGGTCTCTGTCTGTGGGTCTCTGTGTGTCTCTGTCTGTGGGTTTCTGTCTGTGGGTCTCTGTCTGTGTGTATGTCTGTGTCTCTGTCTGTGTGTATGTCTGTGGGTCTCTGTCTGTGGGTCTCTGTCTGTGGGTCTCTGTCTGTGGGTTTCTGTCTGTGGGTTTCTGTGGGTCTCTGTCTGTGGGTCTCTGTCTGTGGGTCTCTGTCTGTGGGTCTCTGTCTGTGGGTCTCTCTCTGTGGGTCTCTCTCTGTGGGTCTCTGTGTCTCTGTCTGTGGGTCTCTGTCTGTGGGTTTCTGTCTGTGGGTCTCTGTGGGTCTCTGTCTGTGGGTCTCTGTCTGTGGGTCTCTGTCTGTGGGTTTTTGTCTGTGGGTCTCTGTGTGTCTCTGTCTGTGGGTCTCTGTCTGTGGGTCTCTGTGGGTTTCTGTCTGTGGGTGTCTGTGGGTCTCTGTCTGTGGGTCTCTGTCTGTGGGTCTCTGTCTGTGGGTTTCTGTGTGTCTCTGTCTGTGGGTCTCTGTCTGTGGGTTTCTGTGGGTCTCTGTCTGTGGGTCTCTGTCTGTGGGTCTCTGTCTGTGGGTTTCTGTCTGTGGGTTTCTGTGGGTTTCTGTGTGTCTCTGTCTGTGGGTCTCTGTCTGTGGGTTTCTGTCTGTGTGTCTCTGTCTGTGGGTCTCTGTCTGTTGGTTTCTGTCTGTGGGTCTCTGTGTGTCTCTGTCTGTGGGTCTCTGTCTGTGGGTCTCTGTGTGTCTCTGTCTGTGTGTCTCTGTGGGTCTCTGTCTGTGGGTCTCTGTCTGTGGGTCTCTGTCTGTGGGTCTCTGTCTGTGGGTCTCTGTCTGTGGGTTTCTGTCTGTGGGTTTCTGTGGGTTTCTGTGTGTCTCTGTCTGTGGGTCTCTGTCTGTGGGTTTCTGTCTGTGTGTCTCTGTCTGTTGGTTTCTGTCTGTGGGTCTCTGTGTGTCTCTGTCTGTGGGTCTCTGTCTGTGGGTCTCTGTCTGTGGGTCTCTGTGTGTCTCTGTCTGTGTGTCTCTGTGGGTCTCTGTCTGTGGGTCTCTGTGGGTCTCTGTCTGTGGGTCTCTGTCTGTGGGTCTCTGTCTGTGGGTCTCTGTGTGTCTCTGTCTGTGGGTCTCTCTCTGTGTGTCTCTGTCTGTGTGTCTCTGTCTGTGGGTCTCTGTCTGTGGGTCTCTGTCTGTGGGTCTCTGTGTGTCTCTGTCTGTGGGTTTCTGTCTGTGGGTCTCTGTCTGTGTGTATGTCTGTGTCTCTGTCTGTGTGTATGTCTGTGGGTCTCTGTCTGTGGGTCTCTGTCTGTGGGTCTCTGTCTGTGGGTTTCTGTCTGTGGGTTTCTGTGGGTCTCTGTCTGTGGGTCTCTGTCTGTGGGTCTCTGTCTGTGGGTCTCTCTCTGTGGGTCTCTGTGTCTCTGTCTGTGGGTCTCTGTCTGTGGGTTTCTGTCTGTGGGTCTCTGTGGGTCTCTGTCTGTGGGTCTCTGTCTGTGGGTCTCTGTCTGTGGGTTTTTGTCTGTGGGTCTCTGTGTGTCTCTGTCTGTGGGTCTCTGTCTGTGGGTCTCTGTGGGTTTCTGTCTGTGGGTGTCTGTGGGTCTCTGTCTGTGGGTCTCTGTCTGTGGGTCTCTGTCTGTGGGTTTCTGTGTGTCTCTGTCTGTGGGTCTCTGTCTGTGGGTTTCTGTGGGTCTCTGTCTGTGGGTCTCTGTCTGTGGGTTTCTGTCTGTGGGTTTCTGTGGGTTTCTGTGTGTCTCTGTCTGTGGGTCTCTGTCTGTGGGTCTCTGTCTGTGGGTTTCTGTGGGTCTCTGTCTGTGGGTCTCTGTCTGTGTATCTCTGTCTCTGTCTGTGGGTCTCTGTGGGTCTCTGTCTGTGGGTTTCTGTCTGTGGGTCTATGTCTGTGTATCTCTGTCTCTGTCTGTGGGTCTCTGTCTGTGGGTTTCTGTCTGTGGGTCTATGTCTGTGTATCTCTGTCTCTGTCTGTGGGTCTCTGTGAGTCTCTGTCTGTGTGTCTCTCTGTGTGTGTCTGTGTGTGTCTGTGGGTCTCTGTGTCTCTCTCTGTGTCTCTCTCTGTGTGTCACTGTGTGTCTGTGTGTCTCTGTCTGTGTGTCTCTGTCTGTGTCTCTGTGTGTGTGTCTGTCTGTGTGTGTGTCTGTGTGTCTCTGTCTGTGTGTCTGTGTGTCTGTCTGTGTGTCTGTGTGTCTGTGGGTCTCTGTGTCTCTGTCTGTGTCTCTGTGTGTCTGTGTGTCTGTCTGTGTGTGTGTCTGTGTGTCTGTCTGTGTGTCTCTGTCTGTGTCTCTGTCTGTGTGTGTGTCTGTCTGTGTGTCTGTGTGTCTCTGTCTGTGTCTCTGTGTGTCTGTCTGTGTGTCTGTGGGTCTCTGTCTGTGTGTCTCTGTCTGTGTGTCTGTGGGTCTCTGTCTGTGTCTCTGTGTGTCTGTCTGTGTGTGTGTCTGTGTGTCTGTCTGTGTGTCTGTCTGTCTGTGTCTCTGTCTGTGTGTGTGTCTGTCTGTGTCTCTGTCTGTGTGTCTGTGTGTCTCTGTCTGTGTGTCTGTGTCTGTCTGTGTGTCTGTCTGTGTGTCTCTGTCTGTGTGTCTGTGTGTCTGTGTGTCTGTCTGTGTGTGTCTCTGTCTGTGTGTCTGTGTGTCTCTGTCTGTGTGTCTGTGTCTGTCTGTGTCTCTGTCTGTGTGTCTGTGTCTCTGTCTGTGTGTCTGTGTCTGTCTGTGTCTCTGTCTGTGTGTCTGTGTCTCTGTCTGTGTGTCTGTGGGTCTCTGTCTGGGGGTCCTATATGTTTCGATAAGATCAGCTCTCATTTTTCTGAATTCCAGTGAGTAGAGGCCCCACCTCCTCAACCTTTCCTCATGAGCCAACCCCCTGATACTTCCGACGGCGGGATATTTAGACCCCAGACGCGCGTGCTTTACTCCACGGGCCGCTGAGGACAAAGGTGGGCGCCATTATGGAAAACAGCGGTGTTGTGGCGAGGGGGGAGGGGTGTGTGGGAGGCAGGAGAAGTGCGCGGCGGATATTTCCGGAACCTTCTGACGCTCTCCGCTCCCTTGCTCCTTTGTTGCAGGTTCCTGTCGAGACGGAAACTAGCAAGGCGGAGATTGGCCGTTCCCGGATAGCCCTTCCCCCAGCGTCCACGGAGCAGGGTCTGGCAGAGGAACCGCGTGTGTTGTGTGGGGAGGTGCCCGAGGGGGTAAGGTCCTCCCCACCCACCCCCGACCAAATCTCCCGGACACCCCCCATCGCTGGACTGCACCCCCACTCGCGGGCTCCGGTAAATCTGACGTATCGTGTGGTCCATTCACAGTGTCTTGTACCCGACCATAACCCCACCAACTCATCCCCGTGTAAATGTAATTTATATATGTGTGTACGGGCAGCTCAATAAATACATTCGTGTCTCGACCGGTGAAGTTACTGAAGCACAGTTCTTCGATTTTATCATAAGGACGTACAGGAAAGGACCCAGCCACTCCATCCATCCTGTCCCATAGACTTTGTTACCTCCAGACTTGACCATTCCAACATTCTCCTGGCCGGCCTCCCACATTCTACCCGACGTAAACTAGAGGTGATCCAAAACTCGGCTGCCCCGTGTCCTAACTCGCACCGAGTCCCACTCACCCATCACCCCCTGTGCTCACTGACCCGTGTCCTAACTCACACCCAGTCCCACTCACCCATCACCCCCTGTGCTCACTGCCCCGTGTCCTAACTCACACCCAGTCCCACTCACCCATCACCCCATGTGCTCACTGCCCCGTGTCCTAACTCGCACCCAGTCCCACTCACCCATCACCCCCTGTGCTCACTGCCCCGTGTCCTAACTCACACCAAGTCCCGCTCACCCATCACCCGCTGTGCTCACTGCCCCGTGTCCTAACTCGCACCGAGTCCCACTCACCCATCACCCCCTGTGCTCACTGCCCTGTGTCCTAACCCGCACCCAGTCCCACTCACCCATCACCCCCTGTGCTCACTGCCCCGTGTCCTAACTCACACCCAGTCCCACTCACCCATCACCCCCTGTGCTCACTGCCCCGTGTCCTAACTCACACCCAGTCCCACTCACCCATCACCCCCTGTGCTCACTGCCCTGTGTCCTAACTCACACCAAGTCCCACTCACCCATCACCCCCTGTGCTTGCTGCCCCGTGTCCTAACTCACACCGAGTCCCGCGCACCCATCACCCCCTGTGCTCACTGCCCCGTGTCCTAACTCACACCAAGTCCCACTCACCCATCACCCCCTGTGCTCGCCGACCTACATTGGCTTCCGGTTAAGCAACGCCTTGATTTCAAAATTCTCATCCTTGTTTACAAATCCCTCCATGTTCCCTCGCCCCTCCCTATCTCTCTAACCCCATCCAGCCCCTACACCCCTCCCTATCTCTGTAACCTCCTCCAGCCCTACACCCCTCCCTATCTCTGTAACCTCCTCCAGCCCCAACACACCTCCCTATCTCTGTAACCTCCTCCAGCCCCTACACCCCTCCCTATCTCTGTAACCTCCTCCAGCCCCTACACACCTCTCTATCTCTGTAACCTCCTCCAGCCCAAACACCCCTCCCTATCTCTGTAACCTCCTCCAGCCCCAAACCCCCCTGTTCTTAGGAGAACAGCCCCAGCTTCTCCAGTCTCTCCAGGTAACTGAAGTCCCTTATCCCTGGAATAATTCTCGTCAATCTCCTCTGTATCCTGCCCAAGGCCTTCACACCCTCCTGATGGTGTGGCGCCCAGAACTGGCCACAATGAGAGGTGTTTTAGTTGTGAATTCACAGCCTGCCAACCAGCGGTGTCTCATCGGGCCGGAGCGGAGGTTCGGGGAGCTGGCTGCCCGCAGGAACCCGAGCTCAGGGCCAAAGGCCGCTCCCACTATTGTGACGTGACCTTCTGGGCTGCAGCACCAAAGCTCTGAGTCATTTCCCTGCCCTTGACAAAGGCCGGCAGGCTTATCTCACCACCGCACATTGATTGCTGCACAACAAACCCAGCCCTCCATTCCCAGGGGTGGGAGGAGAACACAGGAACAGAAGAAATAGGAGCAGGAGTCGGCCATTCAGCCCCTCGAGCCTGCTCCACCATTCACGTGGACCATGTACAGTAGACACCTCAAGTCGCTGGAGAAATACCACCAACGATGTCTCCGCAAGATCCTGCAAATCCCCTGGGAGGACAGACGCACCAACGTTAGCGTCCTCGACCAGGCCAACATCCCCAGCATCGAAGCACTGACCACACTCGACCAGCTCCGCTGGACAGGCCACATTGTTCACATGCCAGACACGAGACTCCCAAAGCAAGCGCTCTACTCGGAACTCCTTCACGGCAAACGAGCCAAAGGTGGGCAGAGGAAACGTTACAAGGACACCCTCAAAGCCTCCCTGATAAAGTGCAACATCCCCACCGACACCTGGGAGTCCCTGGCCAAAGACCAGTCCGCCCTAAGTGGAGGAAGTGCATCCGGGAGGGCGCTGAGCACCTCGAGTCTCATCGCCAAGAACATGCAGAAACCAAGCGCAGGCAGCGGAAGGAGCGTGCGGCAAACCAGTCCCACCCTCCCCTTCCCTCAACCACTGTCTGTCCCACCTGTGACAGGGACTGTGTTTCCTGTATTGGACTGTTCAGTCACCTAAGGACTCATTGTTAGAGTGGAAGCAAGTCTTCCTCGATTCCGAGGGACTGCCTGTGACGATGATGATGGCTGATCCGATCATGGACTCAGCTCCATTTCCCTGCCCGCTCCCCATAACCCTTGACTCCCTTATTGCTCAAAAATCTGTCTGTTTCCACCTTAAATATATTCAATGTCCCGGCTTCCACAGCTCTCTGAGGCAGCGAATTCCACAGATTTACAACCCTCTGAGAGAAGAAATTCCTCCTCATCTCAGTTTTAAATGGGCGGCCCCTTATTCTAAGACAATGCCCCCTAGTTCTAGTCTCCCCCATCAGTGGAAACATCCTCTCTGCATCCACCTTGTCAAGCCCCCTCATAATCTGATACGTTTCGATAAGATCACCTCTCGTTCTTCTGAATTCCAATGAGTAGAGACCCAACCTCCTCAACCTTTCCTCAGAAGTCAACCCCCTCATCTCCGGAATCAACCGAGTGAACCCTCTCTGAACTGCCTCCAAAGCAAGTATATCCTTTCGTAAATACGGAAACCAAAACTGCGCACTGTACTTCCGGACGTGAGCAGTTCCATGAGCAATCTCAGCCCCCGAGTCCGAGAGCTCCTGCAGGAAGGGCTGGTGAGTTCCATGAACTATCTCTTGGGGTTTATTGGATAATGAGTTCCTTGTGTCGTCGACAGGTCAAGTGTCACCATAGCGACAGTTCCCACTCTTAGTTTAATGATTTACCAAGGCACACTCTGAGGACACAAAACCCTGAATTATTTCTTTAAAGTACAGTGGGTTCGTAGAATCAGCGAATCAGAGACATTTACAGCACGGAAGGAGGCCGTCTCAGCCCAGCGTGTCCGCACCGGCCGACCAATAGCTACTCGGCCTAATCCCACTTTCCCGCTCTCGGTCCGTAGCCCTGTGGGTTACGGCACTTCAGGGGCACATCCAGGTACTTTTTAAATGTGGTGAGGGTTTCTGCCTCAACCACCCTTTCAGGCCGTGAGTTCCAGACCCCACCACCCTCTGGGTGAAGACATTTCCCCTCAAATCCCCTCTAAACCTTCCCTCCAATTACTTTAAATCTCTGCCCCCTGGTTGTTGACCCCTCTGCTAAGGGAAACAGGTCCTTCCTATCCACTCTATCCAAGCCCCTCATCATTTTATACACCTCAATCAGGTCTCTCCTCAGCCTCCTCTGTTCCAAGGAAAACCCCAGCCGATCCAATCTTTCCTCATAAAATTCTCCAGTCCTGGCAACATCCTGGTAAATCTCCTCTGTACCCTCTCCAGTGCAATCACATCTTTCCTGTAATGTGGTGACCAGAACTGCACGCAGTACTCCAGCTGTGGCCTAACCAGTGTTTTATACAGTTCAAGCATAACCTCCCTGCCCTTGTATTCCATGCCTCGGCTAATAAAAGCAAGTATTCCATATGCCTTCTTAACCACCTTATCTACCTGGCCTGCTACCTTCAGGGATCTGTGGACCTGCTCTCCCAGGTCCCTTTGTTCCTCTTCACTTCTCAGTGTCCTACCATTTAATGTGTATTCCCTTGCCTTGTTAGACTTCCCCTGTCATGTAACCCATGTATAAACTGACCTAAGTTGTACACCGTGAGAACACTGACCACTAGGTGGGAGACACTCCTAACCTGGACCTTCAGATATAAAAGGGGAAGCTCCACCCACCTTCATCACTTGAGTGCTAAGGAATAAAGGACAGGTCACAGACTGACCTTCTCTCAAGCATAGGCCTCGTGTGCATTGATACTGTATAGTAAGGACATATCAATGGCGACAAGAAACTGGGATTTAAACCATGCGAGCATGGCCACTAGCAGAACAGACGAGAGGTACTGTGTTAAGGAATGGTTGGGACAGAGATTCAACATTGTTAAAGCAGCACACAGTTCTCCAGGCAGACAAGGGCAGTCAGGCATGCCCCAACATGTAGTCGAACCCAGAGGAGGAGTTCGACAGGGACAATGGCAAGCTGAACAGCGATTCACGCCATTGCAAGGGACAATGCGGCCAGTAATGGGGCCATCAACACCTGTTAATGGTGCACTCAAGGACAATAACAGGGGCAGTTAGGGACGATCGACTGGCAAGGGACCTTTTTTTGTTTCCAACAGCAGCTCATGCTGGAGGCGTGGAGGCACACACTCAGCCGGAGTTTGCAGAGATGAGCAAAATACCTGCAGAAATTGCAGAAATGGACACTGGGGGAAATCGCTGGAAGCTGAAGTTCAGCGAGTTCATGTGGAGCACGTATACAGTTCATACACCAGGACGCCACCGATAATGATGAAAGTGCTCCTCAATGGCATCCCAGTATCAATGAAGCTAGACACGGGGGCCAGCCAGTCCCTGATGGGTATCAAACAGTTCGAAAAGTTGTGGGCGTCCAAGGCCAGGAGGCCAAAATTATCGCCGATTGACGCACAGCTACGGACTTACACAAAGCAGATCATTCCGGTGCTAGGCAGCGCCATGGTTGTCGTGACCCACAAAGATTCGGAGAACAGACTGCCACTCTGGATTGTCCCGGGGACGGTCCCGCATTACTGGGGAGGAGTTGGCTTGCTGTGATGAACTGGAAATGGGGCGATGTTAATGCAATTTCCTCTGTGGAGTGAGTATCATGCTCACAGGTCCTGGACAAATTTGACTCATTATTTCAACCCGGCATCGGCACTTTCATGGGGACCAAGGTAGTGATTCACATAAACCCGGACACCTGGCCAGTACACCACAAGGCCAGAGCGGTGCCGTACGTGATGCAGGAAAAGATAGAAGGCGAATTGGACCGCCTGCTGAGGGAAGGCATCATCTCGCCAGTCGAATTCAGTGACTGGGCGAGCCCGATTGTGCCGGTGCTCAAGGCGGATGGGTTGGTCAGGATATGTGGCGATTACAAGGCCACCATCAATCGGGTGTCACTCCAAGACCAGTACCCGCTACCGAGAGTGGAGGACCTCTTTGCGACGCTATCCGGTGGCAAACTTTTTCAAAATTGGACCTGACCTCAGCTTACATGACCCAGGAGCTGGCGAGTGAGTCGAAGAAGCTGACCACCATCACGACACACAAGGGGTTGTTTGAGTACAACAGATGTCCGTTCGGGATTCGCTCGGCCGCCGCGATCTTCCAACGAAATATGGAAAGCCTCCTCAAGTCGATTCCAGGGACGGTGGTTTTTCAGGACCACATCCTCATCACGGGTTACGATACTGAAGAACACCTCCACAACCTGGAGGAGGTGCTACGCAGACTGGACCGGGTAGGTCTGCGACTGAAAAAGGCGAAGTGCGTCTTCCTAACTCCAGAGGTAGAATTCCTGGGGATGAGGGTAGCAGCAGACGGGATCAGCCCTACTGCGTCCAAGACGGAAGTGATCCAGAGAATACCCAGACCCCTTAACACGACGGAGCTGCGTTCATTCCTGGGGCTCCTGAACTATTTTGGTAACTTTCTTCCCAAATTGAGCACGCTGTTAGAGCCGCCACACGTGCTCCTACGCAAAGGTCGCGAATGGGTCTGGGGGGACAGCCAGGAAAGGGCTTTTGAGAGAGCACGCAATTTGTTATGTTCCAACAATCTGTTACCGCTATATGACCCATGTAAGAAACTTGTGTTAACGTGCGATGCATCGTCCTATGGTGTCGGGTGTGTGTTGCAGCATGTTAATGCCAAGGGTCAGTTACAGCCGGTAGCTTATGCCTCCAGGAGTCTGTCCCAGGCAGAAAGGGGCTACGGGATGGGAGAAAAGGAGGCACTCGCATGTGTATATGCAGTAAAGAAAATGCACCAGTACCTGTTGGCAGGAAATATGAGCTGGAGACAGATCACAAACCCCTAACGTCCCTTTTGGCCGACAACAAGGCCATAAATGCAAACGCATCGGCCTGAATACAGAGGTGGGCACTCACGTTAGCCGCCTATGACTACACAATTCGGCACAGACCGGGCACCGAAAACTGCACCGATGCACTCAGCAGGCTCCCACTAGCCACCACTGAGGGGGCTACCGAGCATGGTGCTGAGATGGTCATGGCTGTTGAAGCTTTCGGAAGCGAAGGCTCACCCGTGACAGCCCGTCAGATTAAAGTCTGGACAAATAGAGACCCGCTGTTGTCTCTAGTCAAGAAATGTGTCCTGAATGGGGACTGAGCAGCCACGTACAGGGCATGCCCTGAGAAATTTAAACCATTTCATAGGCGCAAGGATGAACTCTCGATTCAGGCCGATTGCCTACTGTGGGGAAACCGCGTAGTCATGCCCCAGATGGGCAGAGAGGTGTTCATCAGAGAACTCCACAATGGGCACCCGGGCATTGTCATGATGAAGGCAATTGCCAGGTCACACGTTTGGTGGCCAGGGATAGACGCAGATCTGGAACTTTGTGTTCGCAGGTGCAACACGTGTGCCCAGCTGGGCAATGCGCCCAGGGATGCCCCCCTTAGCCCTGGCCATGGCCCGCCAAGCCTTGGTCACGCATCCATGTGGACTACGCAGGTCCTTTCATGGGGAAAATGTTTTTGGTTGTAGTAGACGCCTACTCCAAATGGATCGAGTGTGACATTTTAAATTCAAGCACATCCTCTGCCACGGTAGAAAGTTTACGGGCAATGTTCGCCGCCCACGGTCTACCGGATATTTTGGTCAGCGACAATGGCCCGTGCTTCACAAGCACTGAATTCCAGGACTTCATGGCAGGCAATGGAATTAACCATGTCAGAACGGCACTGTTCAAGCCGGACTCAAACGGCCAGGCAGAACGAGCAGTGCAGATAATCAAACAGGGGATGCTCAGATTCATAGAAACATAGAAACATAGAAAATAGGTGCAGGAGTAGGCCATTCGGCCCTTCTAGCCTGCACCGCCATTCAATGAGTTCATGGCTGAACATTCAACTTCAGTACCCCATTCCTGCTTTCTCGCCATACCCCTTGATCCCCCTAGCAGTAAGGACCTCATCTAACTCCTTTTTGAATATATTTAGTGAATTGGCCTCAACAACTTTCTGTGGTAGAGAATTCCACAGGTTCACCACTCTCTGGGTGAAGAAGTTCCTCCGCATCTCGGTCCTAAATGGCTTACCCCTTATCCTTAGACTGTGACCCCTGGTTCTGGACTTCCCCAACATTGGGAACATTCTTCCTGCATCTAACCTGTCTAACCCCGTCAGAATTTTATATGTTTCTATGAGGTCCCCTCTCATTCTTCTGAACTCCAGTGAATACAAGCCCAGTTGATCCAGTCTTTCTTGATAGGTCAGTCCCGCCATCCCGGGAATCAGTCTGGTGAACCTTCGCTGCACTCCCTCAATAGCAAGAATGTCCTTCCTCAGGTTAGGAGACCAAAACTGTACACAATACTCCAGGTGTGGCCTCACCAATGCCCTGTACAACTGTAGCAACACCTCCCTGCCCCTGTACTCAAATCCCCTTGCTATGAAGGCCAACATGCCATTTGCTTTCTTAACCGCCTGCTGCACCTGCATGCCAACCTTCAATGACTGATGTACCATGACACCCAGGTCTCTTTGCACCTCCCCTTTTCCTAATCTGTCACCATTCAGATAATAGTCTGTCTCTCTGTTTTTACCACCAAAGTGGATAACCTCACATTTATCCACATTATACTTCATCTGCCATGCATTTGCCCACTCACCTAACCTATCCAAGTCGCTCTGCAGCCTCACAGCATCCTCCTCGCAGCTCACACTGCCACCCAACTTAGTGTCATCCGCAAATTTGGAGATACTACATTTAATCCCCTCATCTAAATCATTAATGTACAGTGTAAACAGATGGGGCCCCAGCACAGAACCTTGCGGTACCCCACTAGTCACTGCCTGCCATTCTGAAAAGTACCCATTTACTCCTACTCTTTGCTTCCTGTCTGACAACCAGTTCTCAATCCATGTCAGTACACTACCCCCAATCCCATGTGCTCTAACTTTGCACATCAATCTCTTGTGTGGGACCTTGTCGAACGCCTTCTGAAAGTCCAAATATACCACATCAACTGGTTCTCCCTTGTCCACTCTACTGGAAACATCCTCAAAAAATTCCAGAAGATTTGTCAAGCATGATTTCCCTTTCACAAATCCATGCTGACTTGGACCTATCATGTCACCTCTTTCCAAATGCACTGCTATGACATCCTTAATAATTGATTCCATCATTTTACCCACTACCGATGTCAGGCTGACCGGTCTATAATTCCCTGTTTTCTCTCTCCCTCCTTTTTTAAAAAGTGGGGTTACATTGGCTACCCTCCACTCCATAGGAACTGATCCAGAGTCAATGGAATGTTGGAAAATGACTGTCAACGCATCCACTATTTCCAAGGCCACCTCCTTAAGTACTCTGGGATGCAGTCCATCAGGCCCTGGGGATTTATCGGCCTTCAATCCCATCAATTTCCCCAACACAATTTCCCGGCTAATAAGGATTTCCCTCAGTTCCTCCTCCTTACTAGACCCCCCGACCCCTTTTATAACCGGAAGGTTGTTCGTGTCCTCCTTCGTGAATACCGAACCAAAGTACTTGTTCAATTGGTCCGCCATTTCTTTGTTCCCCGTTATGACTTCCCCTGATTCTGACTGCAGGGGACCTACGTTTGTCTTTACTAACCTTTTTCTCTTTACATATCTATAGAAACTTTTGCAATCCGTCTTAATGTTCCCTGCAAGCTTCTTCTCATACTCCATTTTCCCTGCCCTAATCAAACCCTTTGTCCTCCTCTGCTGAGTTCTAAATTTCTCCCAGTCCCCAGGTTCGCTGCTATTTCTGGCCAATTTGTATGCCACTTCCTTGGCTTTAATACTATCCCTGATTTCCCTTGATAGCCACGGTTGAGCCACCTTCCCTTTTTTATTTCTATGCCAGACAGGAATGTACAATTGTTATAGTTCATCCATGCGGTCTCTAAATGTCTGCCATTGCCCATCCACAGTCAACCCCTTAAGTATCATTCGCCAATCCATCTCAGCCAATTCACGCCTCATACCTTCAAAGTTAGCCTTCTTTAAGTTCTGGACCATGGTCTCTGAATTAACTGTTTCATTCTCCATCCTAATGCAGAATTCCACCATATTATGGTCACTCTTCCCCAAGGGGCCTCGCACAACGAGATTGCTAATTAATCCTTTCTCATTACATAACACCCAGTCTAAGATGGCCTCCCCCCTAGTTGGTTCCTCGACATATTGGTCTAAAAAACCATCCCTTATGCACTCCAGAAAATCCTCCTCCACCGTATTGCTTCCAGTTTGGTTAGCCCAATCTATGTGCATATTAAAGTCACCCATTATAACTGCTGCACCTTTATTGCACGCACCCCTAATTTCCTGTTTGATGCCCTCCCCAACATCACTACTACTGTTTGGAGGTCTGTACACAACTCCCACTAACGTTTTTTGCCCTTTGGTGTTCTGCAGCTCTATCCATATAGATTCCACATCATCCAAGCTAATGTCCTTCCTAACTATTGCCTTAATCTCCTCCTTAACCAGCAATGCTACCCCACCTCCTTTTCCTTTTATTCTATCCTTCCTGAATGTTGAATACCCCTGGATGTTGAGTTCCCAGCCCTGCTCATCCTGGAGCCACGTCTCCGTAATCCCAATCACATCATATTTGTTAACATCTATTTGCACAGTTAATTCATCCACCTTATTGCGGATACTCCTTGCATTAAGACACAAAGCCTTTAGGCTTGTTTTTTTAACACCCTCTGTCCTTTTAGAATTTTGCTGTACAATGGCCCTTTTTGTTCTTTGCCTTGGGTTTCTCTGCCCTCCACTTTTCCTCATCTCCTTTCTGTCTTTTGTTTTTGCCTCCTTTTTGTTTCCCTCTATCTCCCTGCATTGGTTCCCATCCCCCTGCCATATTAGTTTAACTCCTCCCCAACAGCACTAGCAAACACTCCCCCGAGGACATTGGTTCCGATTCTGCCCAGGTGCAGACCGTCCGGATTGTACTGGTCCCACCTCCCCCAGAACCGGTTCCAATGCCCCAGGAATTTGAATCCCTCCCTGCTGCACCATTGCTCAAGCCACGTATTCATCTGAGCTATCCTGCGATTCCTACTCTGACTAGCACGTGGCACTGGTAGCAATTCCAAGGGGGTTCCCTACAAAGCCGCTTATCACGCCTCCTGTTGGCCTACAGATCCCGACCACACTCGCTCACAGGGGTTCCACCCGCAGAGCTACTAATTAAAAGGACGCTCAAAACCCGATTATCCCTTATACACCCCACCATGAAAGAAATTGTCGAGAGCAGACGCCAGTCACAATATGACTACCATGACAGGAATGCGAGGGCGCGATGTATTGATGTCAATGACCCTGTTTTTGTTCTCAACTACGCTGCAGGGCCTAAATGGCTCGCAGGCACTGTGGTTGCCAAAGAGGGAAATAGGATTCTGGTAGTTAAACTTGCCAATGGACAAATCTGCCGCAAACACGTGGATCAAACAAAAAGGAGGTTCAGCAACCCCACAGAAGAAGCAGAGGAAGAACACGATGTAGAGTTCACTCCACCACAGGTGACCGAACACCAGAACCAAAGGGAGGAGAGCCCAGTCACTGTGGGCAGTCCGGACAGGCCTGAGGCACCGCAAACAGCAGACACTCAGGCCAGCGCCCAACAACTGGAGCCCCAACTCAGGCGCTCTACAAGGGAGCGTAAACCACCAGAGAGACTCAACCTGTGATCCCAATAAGACTTTGGGGGGGGAGGTGATGTCATGTATTCAACCAGCATTGTAACCCATGTATAATCTAATCTAAGTTGTACATTGTGAGAACAATTACCACTAGGTGGGAGACACTCCTAACCTGGACCTTCAGGTATAAAATGGGAAGCTCCACCCACTTCCTGCACTTGAGTGCTAAGGAATAAAGGACAGGTCACAGACTGACCTTCTCTCAAGCATTGGCCTAGTGTGCATTTATATTGTGTAGTAAGGACGTATCATCCCCCAATGCATTACCTCACATTTCTTCCAATTAAACTCCATTTGCCACTGTTCTGCCCACCTGACCAGTTCATTGATATCCTCCTGCAGTCCGTAGCTTTCTTCTTCATTATCAAACACACGGCCAATTTTAGTGTCATCTGCAAACTTCTTAATCATAACCCCTACATTCAAGTCCAAGTCATTGATATACCTCAGAAAGCAAGGGACCCAGTACTGAGCCCTGAGGAACCCCACTGGATCCAGCCTTCCAGTCACAAAAATACCCATCAACCATTACCCTTTGATTCCTGCCTCTAAGACAATTTTGGATCCAACTTGCCACTTTGCCCTGGATCTCGTGGGCATTTACTTTCGTGACCAGTGCGCCAGTGCAGCCTTCGGCCGCCTGAGATAAACAGTGTTTGAAGACCAGGCCCAAAAATCTACCACCAAGCTCATGGTGTACAGGGCTGTAGTAATACCCGCCCTCCTGTATGTCTCAGAGACATGGACCATGTACAGTAGACACCTCAAGTCACTGGAGAAATACCACCAACGATGTCTCCGCAAGATCCTACAAATCCCCTGGGAGGACAGACGCACCAACGTTAGCGTCCTCGACCAGGCCAACACCCCAGCATCGAAGCACTGACCACACTCGATCAGCTCCGCTGGGCAGGCCACATTGTCCACATGTCAGACACGAGACTCCCAAAGCAAGCGCTCTACTCGGAGCTCCTTCACGACAAATGAGCCAAAGGTGGGCAGAGGAAACGTTACAGGGACACCCTCAAAGCCTCCCTGATAAAGTGCAACATCCCCACCGACACCTGGGAGTCCCTGGCCAAAGACCGCCCTAAGTGGAGGAAGTGCATCCGGGAGGGCGCTGAGCACCTCGAGTCTCGTCGCCGAGAGCATGCAGAAACCAAGCGCAGGCAGCGGAAGGAGCGTGCGGCAAACCAGTCCCACCCTCCCCTTCCCTCAACCACTGTCTGTCCCACCTGTGACAGGGACTGTGGTTCCCGTATTGGACTGTTCAGTCACCGAAGGACTCACGTTAAGAGTGGGAGCAAGTCTTCCTCGATTCCGAGGGACTGCCTGTGATGATAATGACGGCTTGTCTGCCCAGAATAAATGGCACAGTGGGAATGGAGCGAGCTTTGCCTGGCCACAAGCATTGTGTTTGCTCCAGACGACCTCTTGAATTACAGAGGGAAAGAGACGGTCGAGGTTACTGCCCCGGGGTGAGCCCACACAATGATCCATTTCACAGCATCTCACGCTGAATTCCCGAGACACCAAACACTCCCAACTCTGTCTGTCTTTTATTCAATGGTTGAACCTTGACAGACTTTCCCCACGGGCTTTTAACTAACCGCAAATCAAGAAAGACAGACTTGCATTTATATAGCGCCCTTCATGACGACCGGACGTCACAAAGCGCTTTGCAGCCCATGAAGTACGTTTTGGAGTGTAGTCACTGTTGTATTGTGGGAAACGCGGCAGCCAACTTGTGCACAGCAAGATCCCACACACAGCAATGTGATAATGACCCGATAATCTGTTTTTGTTGTTGATTGAGGGATAAATATTGGCCCAGGACACCGGGGAGAACTCCCCTGCTCTTCTTCCAAATAGTGCCCCGAGATCTTTTACATCCACCTCGAGAGAGCAGACGGGGCCTCGGTTTAACGTCTCATCCGAAACACGGCACCTCCGACAGTGCGGCACTCCCTCAGTACTGCCCCTCCGATAGTGCGGCACTCCCTCAGTACTGCCCCTCCGACAGTGCGGCACTCCCTCAGTACTGCCCCTCCGATAGTGCGGCACTCCCTCAGTACTGCCCCTCCGACAGTGTGGCACTCCCTCAGTAATGCCCCTCCGACAGTGCGGCACTCCCTCAGTACTGCCCCTCCGACAGTGCGGCACTCCCTCAGTACTGCCCCTCCGACAGTGCGGCACTCCCTCAGTACTGCCCCTCCGACAGTGCGGCACTCCCTCAGTACTGCCCCTCCGACAGTGCGGCACTCCCTCAGTACTGCACCTCCGACAGTGCGGCACTCCCTCAGTACTGCCCCTCCAACAGTGTGACTCTCCCTCAGTACTGCCCCTCCAACAGTGTGACTCTCCCTCAGTACTGCCCCTCCGACAGTGCGGTGCTCCCTCAGTACTGCCCCTCCGACAGTGCGACACTCCCTCAGTACTGCCCCTCCGACAGTGCGGTGCTCCCTCAGTACTGCCCCTCCGACAGTGCGGTGCTCCCTCAGTACTGCCCCTCCGACAGTGCGGCGCTCCCTCAGTACTGCCCCTCCGACAGTGCGGCGCTCCCTCAGTACTGCCACAACCTTCTGACTCAGAGGCAAGTGTGCTGCCCAATGAGTGTGTGTGTGTGTGAGTGTGTCAGTGTGTGTGAGTATGTGAATGTGTGTGTGTGAGTGTGTGTGTGTCTGTGTGTGTGTGAGTGTGTCAGTGTGTGTGAGTGTGTGTGTTTGTGTGTGAGTGTGTGTGTGAGTGAGTGTGTGTCTGTGTGAGTGTGTGTGTTTGTGTGTGAGTGAGTGTGTGTGTGTGTGTGTGTGAGTATCTGAGTGTATGAGTGTGAGTGTGTGTGAGTATCTGAGTGTGTGTGTGTGTGTGTGTGTGAGTATCTGAGTGTGTGTGTGTGTGTGTGTGTGAGTGTGTGAGTGTGAGTGTGTGTGTGTGTGTGAGTGTGTCTGAGTGTGTGAGTGTGAGTGTGTGTGAGTGTGTGTGTGTGAGTATCTGAGTGTGAGTGTGTGTGTGTGTGTGTGTGTGTGTGAGTATCTGAGTGTGTGTGTGTGTGTGAGTATCTGAGTGTGTGAGTGTGTGTGAGTATCTGAGTGTGAGTGTGTGAGTGTGAGTGTGTGTGAGTATCTGAGTGAGTGTGAGTGTGTGTGAGTATCTGAGTGTGAGTGTGTGTGTGTGTGTGAGTGTGTCTGAGTGTGTGAGTGTGTGTGTGAGTATCTAAGTGTGAGTGTGTGTGTGAGTGTGTGTGTGAGTATCTGAGTGTGAGTGTGTGTGTGTGTGTGTGTGAGTATCTGAGTGTGTGTGTGTGTGTGTGAGTATCTGAGTGTGTGAGTGTGTGTGAGTATCTGAGTGTGAGTGTGTGAGTGTGAGTGTGTGTGAGTATCTGAGTGTGAGTGTGTGTGAGTATCTGAGTGTGAGTATCTGAGTGTGAGTGTGAGTGTGTGTGAGTATCTGAGTGTGAGTGTGAGTGTGTGTGAGTATCTGAGTGTGTGTGTGAGTGTGAGTATCTGAGTGTGAGTATCTGAGTGTGTGTGTGAGTGTGATCAGTGCTAAATTTTGCCTTTGAGCAGTTTGATCCTGGGAGAAGACTAATTGAACTTGAGCGGAAATGCTGACTTGTGGTGTTGATGGGGTTTAGTCCAGCGGTGACACTGAGATGCAGCGAGTGAATAGACGGAGTCTGTGCATTGTCTGCAGTCTATGTGGCGTGGGTGGTTACCATTGGAACCAGACAGACTGCGTTTGCTGTCCAACATTTTAACATTTCGGTCGGACAACGGGGGATTTACAAGCGATAAAAACCCTGCAATTCTGAATCATTTAAAATAAATTAACATTCAATTGGAATGCAGAACATCTGTACAATGTGGGAACAAGGTTATCCACTTTGGTTGGAAAAATCGAAGAGCAAGTTATTATTTAAATGGAGAGCGATTGCAAAGTGCTGCAGTACAGAGGGACCTGGGGGTAACTTGTCCATGAAACACAAAAGGTTAGTATGCAGGTACAGCAAGTACTTCGTGAAATCAGTCCTGAAGGGCTCAAATGTTAAGTTTATGCCCCTTGTTATGTCTTCGGTTCCCTGAGGAAAAGAGTGTTTGAAGTCCAGGCCCTCAAACCTACCACCAAGCTCATGGTCTACAGGGCTGTAGTAATACCCGCCCTCCTGTATGTCTCAGAGACATGGACCATGTACAGTAGGCACCTCAAGCCACTGGAGAAATACCACCAACGATGTCTCCGCAAGATCCTACAAATCCCCTGGGAGGACAGACGCACCAACGTTAGTGTCCTCGACCAGGCCAACATCCCCAGCATCGAAGCACTGACCACACTCGATCAGCTCTGCTGGGCAGGCCACATTGTTCACATGTCCCCGACACGAGACTCCCAAAGCGAGCGCTCTACTCGGAACTCCTTCACAGCAAACGAGCCAAAGGTGGGCAGAGGAAACGTTACAGGGACACCCTCAAAGCCTCCCTGATAAAGTGCAACATCCCCACCGACACCTGGGAGTCCCTGGGCCAAAGACCGCCCTAAGTGGAGGAAGTGCATCCGGGAGGGCGCTGAGCACCTCGAGTCTCGTCGCCGAGAGCATGCAGAAACCAAGCGCAGGCAGCGGAAGGAGCGTGCGGCAAACCAGTCCCACCCTCCCCTTCCCTCAACCACTGTCTGTCCCACCTGTGACAGGGACTGTGGCTCTCGTATTGGACTGTTCAGTCACCTCAGGACTCGTGTTAAGAGTGGAAGCAAGTCTTCCTCGATCCCGAGGGACTGCCTGTGATGCTCCACTGTTCTGGATTCCCCCACCAGAGGAAATAATTTCTCCCGATCTGCCCTATCGAATGCTTTGATCATCGATAACAGCTCGATTAGATCTTCTCTCAATCCAATCTTCTAAATGTCAGGGAATACATGCCTCATCTCCCGCCCCAATATCATTCTGGTCAACCTGCACTGCACCCCAGCCAAGGGCAAGATTTCCTTCCTGAGGGGCAGAGACCAGAACTGAACACAGTGAGCAGCACCTCGTCTCCACATCACAAGGTCGTGGGTTCAAGTCCCACTCCAGATACGTCAGCACAGAAATCTCGGCTGTCACTCCCAGTGCAGTACTGAGAGAGCACCACACTGTCGGAGGGGCAGTACTGAGGGAGTGCCGCACTGTCAGAGGGGCAGTACTGAGGGAGAGCCGCACTGTCGGAGGGGCAGTACTGAGGGAGAGCCGCACTGTCGGAGGGGCAGTACTGAGGGAGCGCCACACTGTCGGAGGGGCAGTACTGAGGGAGTGCCGCACTGTCAGAGGGGCAGTACTGAGGGAGCGCCGCACTGTCGGAGGGGCAGTACTGAGGGAGCGCCACACTGTCGGAGGGGCAGTACTGAGGGAGCGCCACACTGTCGGAGGGGCAGTACTGAGGGAGCGCCGCACTGTCGGAGGGGCAGTACTGAGGGAGCGCCGCACTGTCGGAGGGGCAGTACTGAGGGAGCGCCACACTGTCGGAGGGGCAGTACTGAGGGAGCGCCGCACTGTCGGAGGGGCAGTACTGAGGGAGCGCCGCACTGTCGGAGGGGCAGTACTGAGGGAGTGCCACACTGTCGGAGTGGCAGTACTGAGGGAGTGCTGCACTGTCAGAAGGGGCAGTACTGAGGGAGTGCCGCACTGTCGGAGGGGCAGTACTGAGGGAGCGCCACACTGTCGGAGGGGCAATACTGAGGGAGTGTCACACTGTCGGAGGGGCAATACTGAGGGAGTGCCATACTGTCGGAGGTGCTGTCCGTTGGATGAGACGTTAAACCGAGGCCCCGTCTGCTCTCTCAGGTGGATGTAAAAGATCCCAGGGCTTTATTTGGAAGAAGAGCGGGGGAGTTCTCCCCGGTGTCCTGGGCCAATATTTATCCCTCAATCAACAACAAAAACAGATTATCTGGTCATTATCACATTGCTGTGTGTGGGATCTTGCTGTGCGTAAACTCCCTCCCTAAACCTCTCCGCCTCTCTACCTCTCTTTCCTCCTTCAAAACGCTCCTTAAAACATCCCTCTGTTTTTGGTCACCTGCACTAATTTCTAACTGTGTGACTTGGGGTCAAATGCATGTGTTTTGTTATGTAACACGACTGTGAAGCCTTGGGAGGTTTAACTACATTAAAGGCGCTATACAACGACCAGTTGTTGTTATGTCTGCTTGAAGCGGGCGAGGATCTCTTTCCATCAGCGGGCGGCGACAATAAGAAACCAGGTACAGTAGCCAGATTCACCGGCCACCCCACTTACCTGCTGGGTCAAAGGATGAGACGCAATGTCTACATCCTGCACTTCGACAGAAAAAATCACAGAGCAAGTTATTATTTAAATGGAGAAAGATTGCAAAGTGCTGCAGTACAGCGGGACCTGGGGGTACTTGTGCATGAAACACAAAAGGTTAGTATGCAGGTACAGCAAGTGATCAGGAAGGCCAATGGAATCTTGGCCTTTATTGCAAAGGGGATGGAGTATAAAAGCAGGGAAGTCTTGCTACAGTTATACAGGGTATTGGTGAGGCCACACCTGGAATACTGCGTGCAGTTTTGGTTTCCATATTTACGAAAGGATATACTTGCTTTGGAGGCAGTTCAGAGAAGGTTCACTCGGTTGATTCCGGGGATGAGGGGGTTGACTTATGAGGAAAGGTTGAGGAGGTTGGGCCTCTACTCATTGGAGTTCAGAAGAATGAGAGGTGATCTTATCGAAACGTATCAGATTATGAGGGGCTTGACAAGGTGGATGCAGAGAGGATGTTCCCACTGATGGGGGAGACTAGAACTAGGGGACATGGTCTTAGAATAAGGGGCCGCACATTTAAAACTGAGATGAGGAGGAATTTCTTCTCTCAGAGGGTTGTAAATCTGTGGAATTCGCTGCCTCAGAGAGCTGTGGAGGCCGGGACATTGAATAAATTTCAGACAGAGATAGACAGTTTCTTATCCGATAAGGGGATAAGGGAGTGGGCGGGGAAGTGGAGCTGAGTCAATGATCAGATCAGCCATGATCGTATTAAATGGCGGAGCAGGCTCGAGGGGCCGAATGGCCGACTCCTGCTCCTAGAGGAGAAACTTCTTCACTCAGAGAATTGTGAACCTGTGGAATTCGCTGCCGCAGAGAGTTGTTGAGGCCAGTTTGTTAGATATATTCAAAAGGGAGTTAGATGTGGCCCTTACGGCTAAAGAGATCAAGGGGTATGGAGAGAAAGCAGGAAAGGGGTACTGAAGGAATGATCAGCCATGAACTCATTGAATGGTGGTGCAGGCTCGAAGGGCCGAATGGCCTACTCCTACACCTATTTTCTATGTTTCTATTTCTGATGTTCTTATGTAACCTGTAACAAAGACTGCAGCAGTTTCCAAGCACAAATTTGCCTCTCTATCTCCACCAAACCATGCTGATAAAGGGCTTTGATTGGCTGTCTGTACATGTCAGGGCCCCACCGCGAGCCCAGACACAGCTACACCCGACACCAACACATCCTGGCCAGCTACAGCACATGGTCTGGCAGCCTGACGAACAGCAGCGATCCAGTTACTGCTCGGGCTCACTCTCACTGCACTGTCACACATCAGCAACCTGTGTTCATCCAACGGCCTTTCACGCAGTTAAACCTACCAGGGCGCATCACCCACGGATCGCAATCGAATAGTACGTCACACCGAACCGCACAACAAGATATTAGGGACACGGGACCCAGTGCTCGGTCACAGAGAGAGGGTTTAACGAGCGTCTTAAAGGAGGAGAGAGAGGGAGAGAGGCGGAGAGGTTTCGGGAGGGAGTTCCAGAGCTTGGGGCCCAGGCAACAGAAGGCACGGCCACCGATGGTGGAACGATTATAATCAGCGATGGTCAGGAGGGCAGAGTTAGAGGAGTGCAGACATCTCGGAGGGTTGTGGGGCTGGAGGGACTTACAGAGATAGGGAGGGGTGTAGGGACTGGAGGAGGTTACAGAGATAGGGAGGGGTGTAGGGGCTGGAGATTACAGAGATAGGGAGAGGTGTAGGGACTGGAGGAGGTTACAGAGATAGGGAGGGTGTAGGGCTGGAGATTACAGAGATAGGGAGGAGTGTAGGGCTGGAGGAGGTTGCAGACATAGGGAGGGGTGTAGGGCTGGAGGAGTTTACAGAGATAGGGAGGGGTGTAGGGGGCTGGAGGAGGTTACAGAGATAGGGAGGGGTGTGGGGCTGGAGCAGGTTACAGAGATAGGGAGGGGTTGCAGGGCTGGAGGAGGTGAAAGAGATAGGGAGGGGTGTAGGGGCTGGAGGAGGTTACAGAGATAGGGAGAGGTATCGGGGCTGGAGGAGGTTACACAGTTAGGGACGGGTGTAGGGCTGGAGATTACAGAGATAGGGAGGAGTGTAGGGCTGGAGGAGGTTACAGAGATAGGGAGGGGTGTGGAGGCTGGAGGAGATTACAGAGATAGGGAACGGTGTAGGGCTGGAGATTATAGAGATAGGGAGGGTTGTAGGGGCTGGACGATGTTACAGAGATAGGGAGACTGTAGAGGCTGGAGGAGATTACAGAGATAGGGAGGGGTGTAGGGGCTGGAGGATGTTACAGAGATAGGGAGGGGTGTAGGGCTGGAGATTACAGAGATAGGGAGGGTTGTAGGGCTGGAAGAGGTTACAGGGATAGCGAGGAGTGTAGGGGCTGGAGGAAGTTACAGAGATAGGGAGGGGTGTAGGGCTGGAGGAGGTTACAGAGATAGGAAGGGGTGTAGTGCTGGAGGAGGTTATAGAGATGGGGAGGGGTATAGGGGCTGGAGGGGGTTACAGAGATAGGGAGGGGTGTAGGGGCTGGAGGAGGTTACAGAGATAGGGAAGGGTGTCGGGGCTGTAGGATGTTACAGAGATAGGGAGGCCGTAGAGGCTGGAGGAAGTTACAGAGATAGGGAGGGGTGTAGGGGGCTGGAGGGGGTTACAGAGATAGGGAGGGGTGTAGGGGCTGGAGGAGGTTACAGAGATAGGGAGGGGTGTAGGGGCTGGAGGAAGTTACAGAGATAGGGAGGGGTGTAGGGCTGGAGGAGGTTACAGAGATAGCCAGGGGTGTAGGGGCTGGAGGAAGTTACAGAGATAGGGAGGGGTGTAGGGGCTGGAGGAGGTTACATAGATAGGGAGGGTGTAGAGGTTGGAGGAGGTTATAGAGATGGGGAGGGGTGTAGGAGTTGGAGGGGGTTACAGAGATAGGGAGGGGTGTAGGGCTGGAGATTACAGAGATAGGGAGAGGTGTAGAGCTGGAGGAGGTTACAGAGATAGGGAGGGGTGTCGGGCTGGAGATTACAGAGATAGGGAGGGGTTGTAGGGCTGGAGGAGGTTACAGAGATAGGGAGGGGTGTAGGGGCTGGAGGAGGTTACATAGATAGGGAGGGTGTAGAGGTTGGAGGAGGTTACAGAGATAGGGAGGGGTGTAGGGCTGGTGATTACAGAGATAGGAAGGGGTGTAGGGCTGGAGGAGGTTACAGAGATAGGGAGGGGTGTAGAGCTGGAGGAGGTTACAGAAATAGGGAGGGATGTAGGGCTGGAGATTACAGAGATAGGGAGGGGTGTCGGGCTGGAGGAGGTTACAGAGATAGGGAGGGATGTAGGGGCTGGAGGAGGTTACAGAAATAGGGAGGGGTGTAGGGCTGGAGGAGGTTACAGAGATAGGGAGGGGTGTAGGGCTGGAGATTACAGAGATAGGGAGGGGTGTAGGACTGGAGGGGGTTACAGAGATAGGGAGGGGTGTCGGGCTGGAGGGGGTTACAGAGATAGGGAGGGGTGTAGGGGCTGGAGGAGGTTACAGAGATAGGGAGGGGTGTAGGGCTGGAGGAGGTTACAGAGATAGGGAGGGGTGTAGGGCTGGAGGAGGTTAGAGAGATAGGGAGGGGTGTAGGGCTGGAGGAGGTTACAGAGATAGAGAGGGTGTAGGGCTGGAGGAGGTTAGAGAGATAGGGAGGGTTGTAGGGGCTGGAGGTTTCAGAGATAGGGAGGGGTGTCGGGCTGGAGGAGGTTACAGAGATAGAGAGGGTGTAGGGCTGGAGGAGGTTAGAGAGATAGGGAGGGCTGTAGGGGCTGGAGATTACAGAGATAGGGAGGGGTGTAGGACTGGAGGGGGTTACAGAGATAGGGAGGGGTGTCGGGCTGGAGGGGGTTACAGAGATAGGGAGGGGTGTAGGGGGCTGGAGGGGGTTACAGAGATAGGGAGGGGTGTAGGGCTGGAGGAGATTACAGAGATAGGGAGGGGTGTAGGGGGCTGGAGGGGGTTACAGAGATAGGGAGGGGTGTAGGGCTGGAGGGGGTTAGAGAGATAGGGAGGGGTGTAGGGCTGGAGGAGGTTACAGAGATAGGGAGGGGTGTAGGGGGCTGGAGGAGGTTACAGAGATAGGGAGGGGTGTAGGGGGCTGGAGTGGGTTACAGAGATAGGGAGGGGTGTAGGGCTGGAGGAGGTTACAGAGATAGGGAGGGGTGTGGAGGCTCGAGGAGATTACAGAGATAGGGAACGGTGTAGGGCTGGAGATTACGGAGATAGGGAGGGGTGTGGGGCTGGAGCAGGTTACAGAGATAGGGAGACGTGTAGGGGCTGGAGGGGGTTACAGAGATAGGGAGGGGTGTAGGGGCTGGAGGGGGTTACAGAGATAGGGAGGGGTGTAGGGGCTGGAGGGGGTTACAGAGATAGGGAGACGTGTAGGGGCTGGAGGGGGTTACAGAGATAGGGAGGGGTGTAGGGGCTGGAGGGGGTTACAGAGATAGGGAGGCGTGTAGGGGCTGGAGGAGATTACAGAGATAGGGAGGGGTGTAGGGGCTGGAGGAAGTTACAGAGATATGGAGGGGTGGAGGGGGCTGGAGGAGGTTACAGAGATAGGGAGGGGCTGAGGCCACGGAGTGATTTGAAAACCAGGATGAGAATTTTGAAATCGAGGTGTTGATAAAATGTAACTGACCCACCAATTCTCAGGATCCCCTGGTCCCAAGATGGCTCAACGTGGAGGAGGACATCCGGGAATGTGCCAAACACCTCGAGTCTCTTCACCGGGACCACGTGGACAGGAGTGTACGGCAACCCAGGCACCCCACCCACCCGTCCCTCCATCATCACCATCGGCGGTCCCTCGAAACCAGGATGACTCGCTTCCCCACCAAAAAAGGATGAGTTCCCAGGTGTTTCAATGGACCTAATATTGCAGATCCCGAACTACATCCTGAAGGGTGGAAGAGGCCTGTGCGTGGATTTGTTTAGCGTGTGGTGGCCGTTGCACACCCGTCCCTCCAACCACCGTCTGTGACAGAGACTGTGGGTCCCACATTGGTCTCATCGGTCACCTGAGAACTCGTGTTAGTGTGGAACCAAGTCAGCCACAACCCCGAGGGACTGCCTCAGAACTAGGTCCCCTTGCCTTGTTAGCCCTCCCCAATTGCATCACCTCATACTTTTCCAGAACAAATTCCATTTGCCGCTGTTCTGTCTCGTTCATTGATCTGATGGACCTGGGGAGCCTTGTGCATGAAACACGAAAGGATAGTATGCAGGTACAGCAAGTGATCAGGAAGGCCAATGGTATCTTGGCCTTTATTGCAAAGGGGATGGAGTATAAAAGCAGGGAAGTCTTGCTACAGTTATACAGGGTATTGGTGAGGCCACACCTGGAATACTGCGTGCAGTTTTGATCTCCATATTTACGAAAGGATATACTTGCTTTGGAGGCAGTTCAGAGAAGGTTCACTCGGTTGATTCCGGAGATGAGGGGGTTGACTTATGAGGAAAGGTTGAGGAGGTTGGGCCTCTACTCATTGGAATTCAGAAGAATGAGAGGGAATCTTATTGAGAAGTATAAGATTATGAGGGGGCTTGACAAGGTGGATGCAGAGAGGATGTTTCCACTGATGGGGGAGACTAGAACTAGGGGGCATGGTCTTAGAATAAGGGGCTGCCCATTTAAAACTGAGATGAGGAGGAATTTCTTCTCTCAGAGGGTTGTAAATCTGTGGAATTCGCTGCCTCAGAGAGCTGTGGAAGCCGGGACATTGAATATATTTAAGGTGGAGATAGACAGATTTTTGAGAGATAAGGGAGTGAAGGGTTATGGGGAGTGGACAGGGAAGTAGAGCTGAGTCCATTATCGGATCAGCTATGATCGTATTAAATGGCGGAGCAGGCTCGAGGGCCGTATGGCCTACTCCTGCTCCT
The DNA here is from genome assembly GCF_044704955.1 of Pristiophorus japonicus. Taxonomy (NCBI): domain Eukaryota; kingdom Metazoa; phylum Chordata; class Chondrichthyes; family Pristiophoridae; genus Pristiophorus; species Pristiophorus japonicus. The sequence goes on along the minus strand of NC_091995.1, from coordinate 527,871 downwards.
ATTTCTTATGTTCTTATATCTTTCCTGCAGTCTACAGCTTTCTTCTTTGTTATCAACCACACAATCCGGGTTAAGGTAAATCGCCTCGACGGGCAATGACGTGTCTGAGGTGTATCATCATCATCATCACAGGCAGTCCCTCGGGATCGAGGAAGACTTGCTTCCACTCTTAACATGAGTCCTCAGGTGGCTGAACAGCCCAATACGGGAGCCACAGTCCCTGTCACAGGTGGGACAGACAGTGGTTGAGGGAAGGGGTGGGTGGGACTGGTTTGCCGCACGCTCCTTCCGCTGCCTGCGCTTGGTTTCTGCATGCTCTCGGCGACGAGACTTGAGGTGCTCAGCGCCCTCCCGGATGCACTTCCTCCACTCAGGGTGGTCTTTGGCCAGGGACTCCCAGGTGTCGGTGGGGATGTTGCACTTTATCAGTGAAGCTTTGAGGGTGTCCTTGTAACGTTTCCTCTTTCCACCTTTGGCTCGCTTGCCGTGAAGGAGTTCCGAGTAGAGCGCTCGCTTTGGAAGTCTCGTGTCGGAGGACATGTGGACAATGTGGCCTGCCCAGCGGAGCTGGTCGAGTGTGGTCAGTGCTTCGATGCTGGGGATGTTGGCCTGGTCGAGGACGCTAACGTTGGTGCGTCTGTCCTCCCAGGGGATTTGCGGGAACTTGCGGAGACATCGTTGGTGGTATTTCTCCAGCGACTTGAGGTGTCTACTGTACATGGTCCATGTCTCTGAGACATACAGGAGGGCGGGTATCACTACAGCCCTGTAGACCATGAGCTTGGTGGTAGATTTGAGGGCCTGGTCTTCAAACACTCTTTTCCTCAGGCGGCCGCAGGCTGCACTGGCGCACTGGAGGCGGTGTTGGATCTCGTCGTCGATGTCTGCTCTTGTTGATAAGAGGCTCCCGAGGTCTGGGAAATGGTCCACGGTGTCCAGGGCCGGGCCGTGGATCTTGATGACTGGGGGGCAGTGCTGTGTGGGGAGGTCAGGCTGGTGGGGGACCTTTGTCTGAGGATGATTAGCGTGAGGCCCATGCTTTTGTACGCCTCAGTGAATACATCTCTGGTATAAGGGTGTCAAAGACAGGCATTGTGTGAAAGAAAGGGTTTGTGTTGGCTGGGAGACACACAGAGCAGAATATGCGTTGAGAGCGACACGAATGGACCAATTACTGCAGAGCTGGTGAACTTCACGTTACGGATATTAACCCAAACACGGGTTCAAGACCAGCGACCAACTTCCCTTCGCTTCCAACATTCCCAGTTAAACAACGCTCATTAAAACAAAGATAAGCCACAGCGGAGGAAAATAAATGACTTGAGTTGCGAGAGATTAACCGTCAGAAATAATAAGCAGAGAGCGGTTCAGCGACACAGTCATGGGGGTTAAATGTCCCAGGTGGTGTTCACCATCCCAGGGGAGACGGAAAGGTAACGGGGTCAAAGGGATTCGAGGGTCAATTCTCACTATTGTGACCTCCTTACCTCGGCAACGAAATACTTACCACAGAGGGAGAGCAGCGATGGTTCACCAGACTGATTCCTACACCCCTCCCTATCTCTGTAACCTCCTCCAGCCCCTACACCCCTCCCTATCTCTGTAACTTCCTCCAGCCCTACACCACTCCCTATCTCTGTAACCTCCTCCAGCCCCTACACCCCTCCCTATCTCTGTAACCTCCTCCAGCCCCTACACCCCTCCCTATCTCTGTAACCTCATCCAGCCCTACACCCCTCCCGATCTCTGTAACTTCCTCCAGCCCCTACACCACTCCCTATCTCTGTAACCTCCTCCAGCCCCTACACCCCTCCCGATCTCTGTAACCTCCTCCAGCCCCTACATCCCTCCCTATCTCTGTAACCTCCTCCAGCCCCTACACCCCTCCCTATCTCTGTAACCTCCTCCAGCCCTACACCCTCCCTATCTCTGTAACCTCCTCCAACCCCTACACCCCTCCCTATCTCTGTAACTTCCTCCAGCCCCTACACCCCTCCCTATCTCTGTAACCTCCTCCAGCCCCTACACCCCTCCCTATCTCTGTAACCTCCTCCAGCCCCTACACCCCTCCCTATCTCCGTAACCTCCTCCAGCCCTACACCCTCCCTATCTCTGTAACCTCCTCCAACCCCTACACCCCTCCCTATCTCTGTAACTTCCTCCAGCCCCTACACCCCTCCCTATCTCTGTAACCTCCTCCAGCCCCTACACCCCTCCCTATCTCTGTAACCTCCTCCAGCCCCTACACCCCTCCCTATCTCTGTAGCCTCCTCCAGCCCCTACACCCCTCCCTATCTCTGTAACCTCCTCCAGCCCCGACACCCCTCCCTATCTCTGTAACCTCCTCCAGCCTCGACACCCCTCCCTATCTCTGTAACCTCCTCCAGCCCCTGCACCCCTCCCTATCTCTGTAACCTCCTCCAGCCCCGACACCCCTCCCTATCTCTGTAACCACCTCCAGCCCCCACATCCCTCCCTATCTCTGTAACCTCCTCCAGCCCCCGACACCCCTCCCTATCTCTGTAACCACCTCCAGCCCCCACATCCCTCCCTATCTCTGTAACCTCCTCCAGCCCCTACATCCCTCCCTATCTCTGTAACCTCCTCCAGCCCCTACACCCCTCCCTATCTCTGTAACCTCCTCCAGCCCCGACACCCCTCCCTATCTCTGTAACCTCCTCCAGTCCCTACACCCCTCCCTATCTCTGTAACCTCCTCCAGCCCCCACATCCCTCCCTATCTCTGTAACCTCCTCCAGCCCCTACACCCCTCCCTATCTCTGTAACCTCCTCCAGCCCCTGCACTCCTCCCTATCTCTGTAACCTCCTCCAGCCCCGACACCCCTCCCTATCTCTGTAACCACCTCCAGCCCCCACATCCCTCCCTATCTCTGTAACCTCCTCCAGCCCCGACACCCCTCCCTATCTCTGTAACCTCCTCCAGCCCCTACACCCCTCCCTATCTCTGTAACCTCCTCAAGCCCCTCGACCCCTCCCTATCTCTGTAACCCCTCCAGCCCCTACACCCCTCCCTATCTCTGTAACCCCCTCCAGCCCCTACACCCCTCCCTATCTCTGTAACCCCTCCAGCCCTACAACCCCTCCCTATCTCTGTAACCCCCTCCAGCCCCTACACCGCTCCCTATCTCTGTAACCTCCTCCAGCCCCTACAGCCCTCCCTATCTCTGTAACCTCCTCAAGCCCCTCGACCCCTCCCTATCTCTGTAACCCCTCCAGCCCCTACACCCCTCCCTATCTCTGTAACCCCCTCCAGCCCCTACACCGCTCCCTATCTCTGTAACCTCCTCCAGCCCCTACACCCCTCCCTATCTCTGTAACCTCCTCAAGCCCCTCGACCCCTCCCTATCTCTGTAACCCCTCCAGCCCCTACACCCCTCCCTATCTCTGTAACCTCCTCCAGCCCCTACACCCCTCCCTATTTCTGTAACCCCCTCGAGCCCCTACACCCCTCCCTATCTCTGTAACTCCAGCCCCTACATCCCTCCCTATCTCTGTAACCTCATCCAGCCCCGACACCCGTCCCTATCTCTGTAACCTCCTCCAGCCCCTACACCCCTCCGTATCTCTGTAACATCCTCCAGCCCCGACACCCCTCCCTATCTCTGTAATCCCCTCCAGCCCTACACCCCTCCCTATCTCTGTAACCTCCTCCAGCCCCGACACCCCTTCCTATCTCTGTAACCACCTCCAGCCCCTACACCCCTCCCTATCTCTGTAACATCCTCCAGCACGACAACCCTCCATCTCTGTAACCTCCTCCAGCCCTACAACCCTCCCTATCTCTGTAACCCCCTCCAGCCCCTACACCCCTCCCTATCTCTGTAACCTCCTACAGCCCCTACACCCCTCCCTATCTATGTAACCTCCTCCAGCCCCTACACTCCTCCCTATCTCTGTAACCCCCTCCAGCCCCTACACCCCTCACTATCTCTGTAACCTCCTCCAGCCCCTACACTCCTCCCTATCTCTGTAACCTCCTCCAGCCCCTACACCCCTCCCTATCTCTGTAACCCTCTCCAGCCCTACAACCCCTCCCTATCTCTGTAACCCCTCCAGCCCCTACACACCTCCCTATCTCTGTAACCCCCTCCAGCCCCTACACCCCTCCCTATCTCTGTAACATCCTCCAGCCCGACAACCCTTCATATCTCTGTAACCTTCTCCAGATCTACACCCCTCCCTATCTCTGTAACCCCTCCAGCCCCGACACCCCTTCCTATCTCTGTAACAGCCTCTAGCCCCTACACCCCTCCCTATCTCTGTAACAGCCTCTAGCCCCTACACCCCTCCCTATCTCTGTAACAGCCTCTAGCCCCTACACCCCTCCCTATCTCTAACCTCCTCCAGCCCTAAAACCCTTCCCTATCTCTGTAACCTCCTCCAGCCCCTACACCCCTCTCTATCTCTGTAACCTCCTCCAGCCCCTACACTCCTCCCTATCTCTGTAACCTCCTCCAGCCCCTACACCCCTCCCTATCTCTGTAACCCTCTCCAGCCCTACAACCCCTCCCTATCTCTGTAACCCCTCCAGCCCCTACACACCTCCCTATCTCTGTAACCCCCTCCAGCCCCTACACCCCTCCCTATCTCTGTAACATCCTCCAGCCCGACAACCCTTCATATCTCTGTAACCTTCTCCAGATCTACACCCCTCCCTATCTCTGTAACCCCTCCAGCCCCTACACTCCTCCCTATCTCTGTAACCCCCTCCAGCCCCTACACCCCTCACTATCTTTGTAACCTCCTCCAGCCCCTACACTCCTCCCTATCTCTGTAACCTCCTCCAGCCCCTACACCCCTCCCTATCTCTGTAACCCTCTCCAGCCCTACAACCCCTCCCTATCTCTGTAACCCCTCCAGCCCCTACACACCTCCCTATCTCTGTAACCCCCTCCAGCCCCTACACCCCTCCCTATCTCTGTAACATCCTCCAGCCCGACAACCCTTCATATCTCTGTAACCTTCTCCAGATCTACACCCCTCCCTATCTCTGTAACCCCTCCAGCCCCGACACCCCTTCCTATCTCTGTAACAGCCTCTAGCCCCTACACCCCTCCCTATCTCTGTAACAGCCTCTAGCCCCTACACCCCTCCCTATCTCTGTAACAGCCTCTAGCCCCTACACCCCTCCCTATCTCTAACCTCCTCCAGCCCTAAAACCCTTCCCTATCTCTGTAACCTCCTCCAGCCCCTACACCCCTCTCTATCTCTGTAAACTCCTCCAGCCCCTACACCCCTCCCTATCTCTGTAACCTCCTCCAGCCCCTACACCCCTCCCTATCTCTGTAACCTCCTCCAGCCCCTACACCCCTTCCTATCTCTGTAACCTCCTCCAGCCCCTACACCTCTCCCTATCTCTGTAATCTCCGCCAGTCCTACACCTCTCCCTAACTCTGTAATCTCCTCCAGCCCCTACACCCCTCCCTATCTCTGTAACCTCCTCCAGCCCTACACCCCTCCCTATCTCTGTAACCTCCTCCAGCCCCTACACCTCTCCCTATCTCTGTAACATCCTCCAGCCCCTACACCCCTCCCTATCTCTGTAACCTCCTCCAGCCCCTACACCCCTCCCTATCTCTGTAATCTCCTCCAGCCCCAACACCCCTCCCTATCTCTGTAACCGCCTCCAGCCCCTACACCCCTCCCTATCTCTGTAACCTCCTCCAGCCCCTACACCCCTTCCTATCTCTGTAACCTCCTCCAGCCCCTACACCCCTCCCTATCTCTGTAATCTCCTCCAGCCCCAACACCCCTCCCTATCTCTATAACCCCCTCCAGCCCCTACACTCCTCCCAGCTCTGTAACCTCTTCCAGCCCTTACACCCCTCCCTATCTCTGTAACCTCCAGCCCCACAACCCTCCGAGATGTCTGCACTCCTCTAATTCTGCCCTCAAGAGCATCCCTGATTATAATCGCTCCACCATCGGTGGCCGTGCCTTCAGCTGCCTGGGCCCCAAGCTCTGGAACTCCCTCCCTAAACCTCTCCGCCTCTCTACCTCTTTTAAGGCGTTCCTTAAAATGTGATCCAGCTCCGTCCGAATTATTCCTGAAGTGGTTGGTTGCCATGTTTTTTCCGATAATCCTCCTGTGAAGTGCCTTGGGACGTTTAAGGACGTACTAGGCGGCCATACAATTGCAGGGTGCTGCTGTTGATCTGGTTGGTGCCATTCACAGCTGGAGGGTGGTGTATTATTAGCTGCGGCCTGGGGCAGAGTTCCTCATGTTGACGTTAAACCTTTACGTGCGCTCCCACAATACCTCGCTCGCTTTTGAAGACTGGGGCAATTATTTGGTGGGGTAAGTGTTCACCAAACCAGGGTCCATCACAACCAACGCGCCTCTGTGAGAGCAACACTGATCGTCAAAGGAACCATATGGTCCCATCAATAACTTGTGTTTATAGCTCTTTGAAAGTAGTTAAACATCCCCAGGGTGTTTCACAGGAAAGGTTATCGGTCAACACGACACTGAGACATATAACTGCATATTAGGGCAGGCACTTGGTCACAGAGGAAGGTTTAGGGAGGGAGTTCCACAGCTTAGAACCCACACATACACTCCACACTCTCACAGAACCCAGGCTGACATTCTCACTGCAGTACTGAGGGAGCGCCGCACTGTCGGAGGGGCAGTACTGAGGGAGCGCCGCACTGTCGGAGGGGCAGTACTGAGGGAGCGCCGCACTGTCGGAGGGGCAGTACTGAGGGAGTGCCGCACTGTCGGAGGGGCAGTACTGAGGGAGTGCCGCACTGTCGGAGGGGCAGTACTGAGGGAGCGCCGCACTGTCGGAGGGGCAGTACTGAGGGAGCGCCGCACTGTCGGAGGGGCAGTACTGAGGGAGCGCCGCACTGTCGGAGGGGCAGTACTGAGGGAGCGCCGCACTGTCGGAGGGGCAGTACTGAGGGAGCGCCGCACTGTCGGAGGGGCAGTACTGAGGGAGCGCCGCACTGTCGGAGGGGCAGTACTGAGGGAGCGCCGCACTGTCGGAGGGGCAGTACTGAGGGAGTGCCGCACTGTCGGAGGGGCAGTACTGAGGGAGTGCCGCACTGTCGGAGGGGCAGTACTGAGGGAGTGCCTCACTGTCGGAGGGGCAGTACTGAGGGAGTGCCGCACTGTCGGAGGGGCAGTACTGAGGGAGTGCCGCACTGTCGGAGGGGCTGTACTGAGGGAGTGCCACACTGTCGGAGGGGCAGTACTGAGGGAGTGCCACACTGTCGGAGGGGCAGTACTGAGGGAGCGCCGCACTGTTGGAGGGGCAGTACTGAGGGAGTGCCACACTGTCGGAGGGGCAGTACTGAGGGAGTGCCGCACTGTCGGAGGGGCGGTACTGAGGGAGTGCCGCACTGTCGGAGGGTCAGTACTGAGGGAGTGCCGCACTGTCGGAGGGGCAGTACTGAGGGAGTGCCGCACTGTCGGAGGGGCGATACTGAGGGAGTGCCGCACTGTCGGAGGGGCGGTACTGAGGGAGTGCCGCACTGGCGGAGGGTCAGTACTGAGGGAGTGCCGCACTGTTGGAGGGACAGTACTGAGGGAGTGCCGTACTGTCGGAGGGGCAGTACTGAGGGAGTGCCGCACTGTCGGAGGGGCAGTACTGAGGGAGTGCCGCACTGTCGGAGGGGCAGTACTGAGGGAGCGCCGCACTGTCGGAGGGGCAGTACTGAGGGAGTGCCGCACTGTCGGAGGGGCAGTACTGAGGGAAGGAGTGTTATCAGGAGGTCCAGTTTGCTGTGGGATTGTACAAACAGATATGAAGTGGGCCACTGCCTGGGGAAGGGATCTGATTCCTGCAGAAACCCTTTCAACAGACGCACATCACCCGATGGTATTTCAGGCTGAATGGCCTGAAATAAGAGCCTTCTTAATCTGCGCCATCCCCTAAATGTCGATGACAGATCGGCTGCTGTTCAGCCTTGCTCACCCCACCCTGTTCCCAGATCTGACGGCCGGGGGCTGAAGAATATTTACGGGAAAGAGCGTTTCCTCGGGCTTTTGAAACTCGATAAGAACATAAGAAATAGGAGCAGGAGTCGGCCATTCGGCCCCTCGAGCCTGCTCCGCCATTTAATACCATCATGTCTGATCACCAACCTCAACTCCACTTTCCCCATATCCCTCGATTCCCTCACTGTCCCAAAAATCTGTCGGCCTCCACCTTGAATACACTCAATGACTGAGCCCCTCAGCCCAGTGATGTCCTGATTGCTGCTGGGGTTCTCTGTCGGAGTCCGCAGTCATTGTGTCCCCCACAGACATCCCCGGCTCGGGGAACGGGTGAGATTCATAAAAATCATCGAATCTCAGACATTTACCGCCCGGGAGGAGGCCATTCGGCCCATCGTGTCCACACCGGCCGACCAAGAGCTACCCACTTTGCCGCTCTCGGTCCTGAGCCAGTTCTGGATGAGCAGACATTTTCTCCACTTGAATAGTGGGAAGACCGAAGCCATTGTTTTCAGTCCCCGCCACAAACTCCGTTTCCTAGACACTGACTCCATCCCTCTCCCCAACTCCGTCTGAGGTTGAACCAGACTCTTCATAACCTTGGCGTCATTTTCAACCCTGAAATGAGCAATCGACCACATCTCCACAGCATAACTAAGACCTCCTATTTCCACCTCCGCAACATCGCCCGTCTCCCCCCCTTGCCTCAGCTCATCCACTGCTGAAACCCTCGTCTATGCCTTTGTTACCTCCAGACTTGACTATTCCATAGCACACCTGGCTGGCCTCCCACTTTCAACCCTAGGTAAACAAGAGGTGATCCAAAACTCGGCTGCCTGTGTCCTAACTCGAACCAAGTCCCGCTCACCCATCACCCCCTGTGCCCCGTGTCCTAACTCACACCCAGTCCCACTCACCCATCACCCCCTGTGCTCACTGACCCCGTGTCCTAACTCGAACCACGTCCCGCTCACCCATCACCCCCTGTGCTCGCTGCCCTGTGTCCTAACTCGCACCCAGTCCCACTCACCCATCACCCCCTGTGCTCACTGACCCCGTGTCCTAACTCACACCCAGTCCCACTCACCCATCACCCCCTGTGCTCACTGCCCCGTGTCCTAACTCACACCCAGTCCCACTCACCCATCACCCCCTGTGCTCACTGGCCCCGTGTCCTAACTCACACCCAGTCCCGCTCACCCATCACCCCCTGTGCTCACTGACCCCGTGTCCTAACTCACACCGAGTCCCGCTCACCCATCACCCCCTGTGCTCACTGCCCCGTGTCCTAACTCACACCCAGTCCCACTCACCCATCACCCCCTGTGCTCACTGACCCCGTGTCCTAACTCACACCCAGTCCCACTCACCCATCACCCCCTGTGCTCACTGACCCCGTGTCCTAACTCACACCCAGTCCCGCTCACCCATCACCCCCTGTGCTCACTGACCCCGTGTCCTAACTCACACCGAGTCCCGCTCACCCATCACCCCCTGTGCTCACTGACCCCGTGTCCTAACTCACACCCAGTCCCACTCACCCATCACCCCCTGTGCTCACTGACCCCGTGTCCTAACTCACACCGAGTCCCGCTCACCCATCACCCCCTGTGCTCACTGACCCCGTGTCCTAACTCACACCCAGTCCCACTCACCCATCACCTCCTGTGCTCACTGGCCCCGTGTCCTAACTCACACCCAGTCCCGCTCACCCATCACCCCCTGTGCTCACTGCCCCGTGTCCTAACTCACACCCAGTCCCACTCACCCATCACCCCCTGTGCTCACTGCCCCGTGTCCTAACTCACACCCAGTCCCACTCACCCATCACCCCCTGTGCTCACTGACCCCGTGTCCTAACTCACACCCAGTCCCACTCACCCATCACCCCCTGTGCTCACTGCCCCCGTGTCCTAACTCACACCCAGTCCCGCTCACCCATCACCCCCTGTGCTCACTGACCCCGTGTCCTAACTCACACCCAGTCCCACTCACCCATCACCTCCTGTGCTCACTGGCCCCGTGTCCTAACTCACACCCAGTCCCGCTCACCCATCACCCCCTGTGCTCACTGCCCCGTGTCCTAACTCACACCCAGTCCCACTCACCCATCACCCCCTGTGCTCACTGCCCCGTGTCCTAACTCACACCCAGTCCCACTCACCCATCACCCCCTGTGCTCACTGACCCCGTGTCCTAACTCACACCCAGTCCCACTCACCCATCACCCCCTGTGCTCACTGACCCCGTGTCCTAACTCACACCCAGTCCCGCTCACCCATCACCCCCTGTGCTCACTGACCCCGTGTCCTAACTCACACTGAGTCCCGCTCACCCATCACCCCCTGTGCTCACTGACCCCGTGTCCTAACTCACACCCAGTCCCACTCACCCAACACCCCCTGTGCTCACTGACCCCGTGTCCTAACTCACACCGAGTCCCGCTCACCCATCACCCCCTGTGCTCACTGCCCCGTGTCCTAACTCGCACCGAGTCCCACTCACCCAACACCCCCTGTGCTCACTGCCCCGTGTCCTAACTCACACCCAGTCCCACTCACCCATCACCCCCTGTGCTCACTGACCTGTGTCCTAACTCACACCCAGTCCCACTCACCCATCACCCCCTGTGCTCACTGACCCTGTGTCCTAACTCACACCCAGTCCCGCTCACCCATCACCCCCTGTGCTCACTGACCCCGTGTCCGAACTCACACCCAGTCCCGCTCACCCATCACCCCCTGTGCTCACTGACCCCGTGTCCTAACTCACACCCAGTCCCACTCACCCATCACCCCCTGTGCTCACTGCCCCGTGTCCTAACTCACACCCAGTCCCACTCACCCATCACCCTCTGTGCTCACTGACCCGTGTCCTAACTCGCACCCAGTCCCGCTCACCCATCACCCCCTGTGCTCACTGACCCCGTGTCCTAACTCACACCCAGTCCCACTCACCCATCACCCCCTGTGCTCACTGCCCCGTGTCCTAACTCGAACCACGTCCCGCTCACCCATCACCCCCTGTGCTCACTGCCCCGTGTCCTAACTCACACCCAGTCCCACTTACCCATCACCCCCTGTGCTCACTGATCCCGTGTCCTAACTCACACCCAGTCCCACTTACCCATCACCCCCTGTGCTCACTGCCCCGTATCCTAACTCGCATCGAGTCCCACTCACCCATCACCCCCTGTGCTCACTGCCCCGTGTCCTAACTCACACCCAGTCCCACTCACCCAACACCCCCTGTGCTCACTGCCCCGTGTCCTAACTCACACCCAGTCCCACTCACCCATCACCCCCTGTGCTCACTGCCCCGTGTCCTAACTCACACCCAGTCCCACTCACCCATCACCCTCTGTGCTCACTGCCCCGTGTCCTAACTCACACCCAGTCCCACTCATCCATCACCCCCTGTGCTCGCTGACCTACATTGGCCCCCAGTTAAACAACGCCTCGATTTCAAAATTTTCATCCTTATTTACAAATCCCTCCATGGCCCTCGCCCCTCCCTATCTCTGTAACCCCCTCCAGCCCCTACACCCCTCCCTATCTCTGTAACCCCCTCCAGCCCTACACCCCTCCCTATCTCTGTAACCCCCTCCAGCCCTACACCTCTCCCTATCTCTGTAACCCCCTCCAGCCCCTACACCCCTCCCTATCTCTGTAACGCCCTCCAGCCCCTACACCTCTCCCTATCTCTGTAACCCCCTC